>NW_021605262.1:5446584-5560518 GCF_004785775.1 Grammomys surdaster | reverse complement strand
AGAGAGAGAGAGAGAGAGAGAGATTTTTCTTCAAGTTGAAATCTGGAGATTGCAAGTTAATGCTGGAGACTTGTATTCACTTGCAATCAGAAATATGAAGTCATGAGAAGTTACAGACAAAAAAAGAACATGAGCTTTTCAATACAACTTTATTTGAGAAGCAATCACGATGACAATCAATACAAAAACAAGTTTTTAAGCCGGGCGGTGGTGGCGCACGCCTTTAATCCCAGCACTCGGGAGGCAGAGGCAGGCGGATTTCTGAGTTCGAGGCCAGCCTGGTCTACAGAGTGAGTTCCAGGACAGCCCGGGCTATACAGAGAAACCCTGTCTCGAAAAACCAAAAAAAAAAAAAAAAAAAACAAGTTTTTATTGCATAAACAGATATATGATGTCAAATTATCCATTTCAGGGCCAACAAGGTGGTTTTGTAGGCACATGCACTTGCTGCCTTACAATCAGAGTTAGATCCCCAGAACTCACTTTATCAAAGGAAAGAATTACCTCATGCAATCTGTCCTCTGACCTCCACGTGCATACTCTGGCACACACATGCCTGTGCTTGTGTACATACACATGTACACACATAAGTATAATATTTTAAGTATCCATTTCACCTGTGAAATTCCATAAGCATGGCAGGAAATTCAAGGTACTTGTGGAACATGTAAAAATTATATAGTTCACTATGGATACTAATATTTCCAAACACATTTCAAAGTGATTCATACAGTAGTGAATTTAGACATAGACCTAGTCACATGTACTTCAAATTTTATACCTTAAAGGATAGACATTTGGTATCACTAGTCTTGGGTTCTTATTTAGCAGACATGGTAATACTTCAGAGACCAAGATTTGGGAGGGGGAAAGGGGTAACATTAGGGCAAAGTCCTGTCGTGGGTTACCTTCCATATAAATCCTACCCACCTAGCAGTGCTTGGGGCTCCACCATGGCAACATATTCTCATCTCTGTCCATGGCAGAGTTTCTGGGAGAGATAAAGCTCTGTATCAGGAGGAAGTCAAAGAAGGTCACACTGGAAAACTGGAATACACCTGAGGGCAGGACACTCACCTGGAACAGCCACTGTCTGCCTCCTACCTCTCCCTCTGTAAGGAGCAGGCCCTTAAATAGGACCAACTCCATTTTGTAATAGGAAACTTGAAAGACATGTGTGGACATGTCTGGTACTTATAAAGGCAAGTCTGGAAATGAAGCTGTGCTGAGATAACCAGACACGAGTGGTTATCTGCCATGTACGTCAAGAGTAACTCCAAATTCAGCATGAAAGAGGAGCCCGTCCAGAGCACTTCATCACACTTGTAGCCATGACTGGGCAATGTGATCCTCTGGACAAAGCCTCCTCAGCACCCGCTCATCAAAGAGTTAACTGAGAGACCTATGCCTTCAACTTCAAGGTTGAGCTCCGACTTCAAGCAGAGAGACAAAGCCTCCAGCTTCGTGGTCAAGCACCCTGCGAGGTCAAATTAGCAATTCAACTATCTGGAAGCTGAAGCCTGACCCCACCTTCAAGGACTTGAACCTGTAACCCAACACCATCAGAAGGACTCAGGTCGTATAATCCATGAATGAATGATGTGTCTATTGCTATGCTTATTTCTTTGGTAATTAGCAACTTATTTGTGTTAATTATGCATATTGTTAGAAGCAACCTATAGGAAATGTGACAATATCTTGTAGCAATAGCCTTAGCATTTGTGTTTGCTTGCTATGCATTATCATTAAAGAAGTAACTGAATTCCACAAACTCTCTGACTCTTGGTGTACTCTCTTCCCTCTTGAGGAGCTGATAATCTCACAGTCAAATCCAGTATACGATCCCTGAGTGGAGCAGGACCTGTTGCTCCTCTCCCTGCGGGGGATTCAAACCCCTTGGTCATAATAGATAAGAGTCCCTGCTCTCACTCTCTCACTCTCTGTTATGACTCTCCTATAAAGCTGGCACCATGGGAACCTATGAGCCAGAATCTGCTGCCTATTCCCGGTGATAGGGCTGATGAAAGGGCGGGATCTAACCATTCAATACCTACCTAGGCTAGGGCTTCGAACACACAGCCTATAGGTACCTGAATTTTATTTGCAGCATCACCTTCTTCACTAGTCCATCTCTCCCCCCCCCCCTTTTTAAAATTAGTTTTCTCCAACTGAGTGTTCCTGGAAATACATATCACATTTATTTTTAGATTTATTTATTTTTATGTATACGAGTACAATGTCACTCTCTTCAGACACACCAGAAGAGGGCACTGGATTCCATGACAGTTGGTTGTGAGTCACCATGTGGTTGCTGGGAATTGAACTCATCAGGACCTCTGGACACTCAGTGCTCTTAACCGCTGAGCCATCTCTGCAGCCCCAGTCCACATCTCTTTTTCAGTGAAATCGTTTCTCTTTCTTCTGCAAAGAAGGATCTTGTGGATAAGAGATGGTGCAGCTTCACAGCCAGTATTGTGCCCTCACCCCAGTCTTGAGCAGGCCTGAAAGACCTTGTTTACCACAATAGATCAAATAATAGAACTTAGGTGGAGTTACCCACTGTGGCTGCCGGTACAGCCTGCTACAGGGACTTAGAAGAATAGACTGCCCGCTGAGCTTGCCTGGAGATAACTCTGGCTTCGACAAAGGATGGGTTCCTCCACCCATCACCAACAGTGACAAAGGATGGGTTCCTCCACCCATCTCTGGCTGAAACAAGAAGGGGTTTGGTGGGGCTTTTGCCTTTAAATTAAGAGCTGAACATTAAACTTCGAGCCTTGAGAACTTTGTCTTGGCTTCATCTTTTCTTCCCCTCCGTCCCTTCTTTATTTTCAGCCCCCCTTTCAGGTGAAGCCAGTTGGTCCATGGCCACAGGCGGCTACACAGTATTCTTAAAATATTAAAAGAGTTGTCTAAGATACCTACCCCATTATCCTGGCCCTTGCATTCCTGACTCCTAGGTATTAGGAAAAAAAAAAGGGTTTTATCCAAAGACCACCGTTTCATCCATCCAAGTGCAGCTCAGGATTTCACTTCACTTAGATCTTTTGACTGGAATAAGTTCCAGCTGGGCAGAATATCCATTTGTATTGTAAGCCTTAAGCTACTTGTGCAAGTACCTAGAGCTTAGCCTCTTAGTACTCCCACTTTGGACAACAAAACCAAGGAGCTCTGCTTTCATCAACAGGGTGCCATAGACAGACAGGCAGATGCCTCCACAGTTACAGCCAAACTGGTACCCAAGGACCAAAATAGCAGTCAGATGACCACAAGGGCCAGTTTACCACTTTCTATCCTGAGCCCAGAAGCAGCAGCAGCTAAAAATAGCCACAAAACTCATACGCTTTGGGAAGAACAGCAGGGACAGCACCATTCTGACCAGGGGCACAATGAGCTCGCTTCGTTTCGTTTCTGCTGAAGCTTTAGTGTCCCACTCCCGGCTGGTTCAGGAGAACCTGGACAATATAGCCTACAACCTCTACCCACTTCTGTTCAAGGCCAGTTACCTGCTAGAACAGGCAGACGTAACCCGTGCCCTGCTGAGTCACTGGCCACTGGAGGAGTTCCGGCTGGCTGTGCTACTGAGGCCAAACACTGATCACCCTGAAGACCTGCGTGATCGTGCCTGCAAGGCCTGCCTGGAGGCCTGTATGCAGGGCATAGCTGACCATGTGCTGAAAAGTGGAAACAACCGCCTTCGGGTAGCTGATTTCACTGGCATCCAGGATGTACAGGTGCAGCAATGTCCTTGTGGGAGGGCACTAGGAAGGTGGGGCCGTACCAAGATGCTTGCTAGGACCTGCTGCCAGCTCCAAGGACAGCCCTGTACAGCTGGGGGCCCTATTGAAGTCTTTGCTGATCTCTTTGTCACAGAAGGCAACTTTGACATGGTGGTACAGGCCCTGAAGCCATCAGGCTCAGCACCTCTGCGGGTCTGTTGCCCTTCACTCCGGGCAGACAGCCTGAGCCCTGGGCAGCTCCTACAAGTGCTTGGCCTGGCTGGGCCAGGCAACCTTAGAAAGTTGGAGGTAGTACACAATGTACGGTTGCATGCTGGCCACGTGCAGCAGCTGCTGGCCCAGGTGGGCTTCCCTCAGCTGACCTCACTCACCTTGCCCACCAAGGCCTTCGATGCTCCCCCAACCTGTGCCCCAAATCCAGAGGGCGAGGATCTCCTCCTTACCTCTATTGCCTGGGAGCTCAGCCAGATGAACCAGCTCACTGAGCTAAGTGTAGCTTTCTCTACACTGACTGGGAAGATCCAAACATTGCTTAGGTAAGTCTCAGATAATTGGGCACAGGGTCTGGGAAAGCATGCTGGAGTCACTGAGAATAGGGATAGGATCTATTTACACAATGTTCTCTGGGAATGTGCTGGCCAGACCAGCAAGAGTTAAGAGCCATCAGGAAAGAATCAGAACACTGAACCAGTTTGGAAGATGCCTTTCAATTAACAAAAACTCGGACATGGGGCTTGCCCATAATCCCGGTGCTCAGAAGTCATAGCCAGTAGCATTTTAAGTTTGAGGTCAACTACAAAGAGAGGCCTTATTTCAGCAAACAAAAACAAAGGCTGAGAATATAGGGTGGTTGAGTGATAAATCACTAGCAGTGTTGTATGGGAATGGCAGCTTGCATCCAGACAGACCACACCAGGCCAATGCAGTTCCACTTGACAGAGGTTTATTGGGGGTGGGGACAGAGACAAAGGGAGAAAAAGAGAGAAAAAAGGGGTGAAGGTCAGGAAGAGTCTGCCTTCTATTTAGGCTGTGATGTACCCACTCACAGGTAAGGATGGGAAGTGGACTCTGCGAATGTATGTGATTGCCATGGCAACAGATGTGGATGTCCCTGTCACCTATGGGTGACATCACTGGGTTTGGAGGCAATTTGTCAAGCTGGTTTGTGATACCAACAAGCAGGACCCTAGTTTTATTTCTCAGCATCAGAGAGGAGGAGGAGGTAGAAGGAAGAAGACATAAGAGAAAGAGGAAGAAGGGAGCTTACTAGAAAACAACACAGAAGTCACAACCAGACCTTCTACTGACTAGTGTTGTATAATGAATTATCCAATATTTAGTGTCGTAAAAAGTTTTCCCAGGATAGGAATGGGAAGGTAGCATAGTGAGAATGTTGTCAGCTGTTCGCTGGATTGTCTCACCTGAAATCCTGGTACTGCTATCAGTACCAATCTCCTCCTCAGCAACTGTACAATGAAGGACAGGAGGGTAGTTGACAAGTAGTTCTGAGGTCAGGGTGGTTTCATGTGGAGAGTACTGTCCCAGTAATAGGTTATCATGTATGGGCAAGCAGTGGAGAGGCAGCAAGAATAGGATCCGGAACAAGACCCCACCACATACTGCCTTGTTTAACAAGGGCAATGAAGGGGGTGTTCACAGAAAGGTCCAGGGTGCCAGAAAATATATATTCTCATCAACCCTGGGTGGGGAAGTTGCTCCAGACGCACCTCCCCCCAGATGATACTGGATGACTAGTGAATTTAAGATTATGGAGCCCACACTCAGGCTGCTGGACTTTCTTCTCAGCCCTGAAAACTATATTGGTTCTATAGTCATCAGAGTGGTAGTACTCTCTTTCAAGCTAATTCTATCTTTTGCTGTTCTCACAGTCAATATTCTGATAGTTCTGAGATCATATGAATAACTTCCCTACCTAACTTGAAAGTCAGTGTTGGTCCATTTCAGGTTCAATTATTGATTGATCAAAAGGCTCAGCAGCTGTAGACTTCTAGAAGAAACATGAGTTTCACATTTCACAAACTATTTTGATTCTTTAAATTTTGCTTAAAAATATCATTAACTCATATGCCAATGTGAAATGAAGTGTCAGCTTGGAGTTTCTGGCAGGCTACAGTCAGTGATCTCTAAGATAGAAAAGTGGTTAGGTTGTTCATCTCCACCAAAACTCCAGCTCACCTGAGACCCTCACACTTGTGATGTTTTTGCCTACCTCACAGCCCCTTGAAGACCCCACTAAGAGTATTGGACCTAGCCAACTGTGCCCTTAATCATGAAGACATATCCTTCTTAGCAGACTGTAACCACACTGCCCACTTGGAGGTGCTGGACCTCAGTGGACACAACCTGGTACACTTGTACCCTTCTACCTTCTTCAGGCTGCTGAGCCAGGCTGCCCAAACGCTGAGAGTGCTCACCCTAGAGGAGTGCAACATCACAGACAGCCATGTTAACATGATGATTCTGGGCCTCAGCCCTTGCAGCCAGCTCCAGCAGTTCAAGTTCCTTGGAAACCCACTATCAGGCAGTGCTCTCCGGCGCCTTTTTGCTGCACTCTGCGAACTCCCTCGGCTGCGCCACATTGAGTTCCCAGTGCCAAAGGACTGCTACCCTGAGGGTGCTATCTACCCCCAGGATGAGCTGTCAGTGTCCAAATTCGACCAACAGAAATACAACATGATTGCAGAGGATCTGCGGGCAGTACTGCTTCGAGCTAACCGGGAGGACATCCAGGCCTCCACCCCACTCTTTGGAAGTTTTGATCCAGACATTCATGAAACCAGCAATGAACTCGGTACTTTCTTGCTGCAAGCTTTCAAAACTGCTTTGGAAAACTTTTCCAGAGCACTAGAAGAAATGGAGTAGGTCCTAGAATCATGCTAAAAAGGCTGTGTGTTTCTAGTGCCCTGAGGTCAGTCTTGGACCAAAAGATCAGGCTCAACCTTGTCATCAGCAGCAACACTGCCATAAGATTTCTTTAAAAAAAAAAACAAAACTGCAGGCATACTAATTACATGCTCTAAGAAGAAGACAGATATATAAATGAGACATGAGGTGCCCCTGTGTGTTAACACAGCAAGATCCTAAAGCAGAGGGGAAGCCACCTCAAACAGAAGGTGGAGAATGTGACCACTAGGGCAGGATGTAGTGGGAACAGGGTCAACCACCTAGCTCTGATGCTGTGAGGGGGAGAAATGAGAAAACTCATCACGGAAAATATATAGAAGCAGCAGCCCATAAAAAAATATACACTGACAATAAAAGTGAACCAGACCCCTGAGCTAGCAGTTTAGCTATGTTCTATCTGTTGTACATTTTACCAGATGACATCTGCCTACACAGAAATGTGGGGGATGGGGGTGATGATCAGTTTTCTGTCGGTGGCTGTTTTGGCTTTGTTTCCAATTGAAGCAGATTTTTTACTGTCTTTTGGTGACTGAGGACATTTAGTCACTGAAATATGCCCAATGTTTCTTGGCATTATTCTGATCCTGTTTTCTGCTCAGAGTTTAGACCCTAAGATAGGCATGTCCAACCTGAACAGTATATGCAGCCACATGTGACAGAGGACCGCTATGAATGTAGCCTATTACAACATTGTAAACTTACTGAAGACACTGAGATGATTTTTTCTGAAATTTGTTGTGACTCAGTTTTCAAGAATGAACTTTGTAGATGATAACATATCTATAATACACCCAAATCACTGCTCCTCAGAGTGACTGAGGCCTGGCCCTTTGCAACTCCTTTGAGAAACAAATCACCACACAAGAAATACTTGTTTAGACTTCATTTCCAGTTTTGTTTTGCCAAAGAACTACTGTAATTAAATGCTAATAAAATAGGAGTGTGGCTTAACTTATGTACAGTTTATTTAATTAATAATCTAAATTTTAAAACTTAAGAGTATGAAAATAATTCTTTTGTGACTGAAGTAAAAACTTAGCTCTATAACCATCCTTGTGCCAACCAAGGCACTTGACTCTCACATGTAGTTCTTCTCCATGTGACCCCCTCTACAGGTACCTCCCCATTTCAGGACCTCCTGTGATACTTCCTCCCACCAGTAAATCATACCAGATCCTCCCATGCTATCTCTACCCCCAAGGTCTGTCTCCATACTAAGTAATTCCACTTGGCCCTGAACAGCAATAAAAATATGCTGCTAACATTTTCAGTTTAAAAAGACAGAAAACAGACTTAGGATGGAAGGTGGCCATGCCACAGACTCAAACAGTTGGTGTGACTCCCACAGAAAATGTGTCATTTTAAAAGATAAACTTTAGAGAAAGTCATGAAGTAGTCTATCCAAGATCATATGGGCAAATCAGTGGAGTAACAGAAACCAGAGCCTATGAGGCTTCCTTCAAGAATCTAATGAATCTAGTAATTCATTAGGAAACACAATCTAAAAAAACTGTTTCTTAGATATACTAGAAAAAAAAAACTTCTCAAAATACGGGTAATACAGCAGAAAGGCATGGTAAATATCTATTGACAAGAGCTTTATCTGAAGCCGGAATCACCTGGCTTTGGCTCAGAGAGCCTGCTGACAACTCTGTCAAGATGGTTCTGAGAACTTATTGTGGAACATGAAGCATGAACCAAGTGCTCCTCAGCCATTCTATAAATGAACTGTTTTATGGTTATTTTCAAGTTTGCTATCTCTCTACACAGAAAGATATGTACAGGGTGGAATATAGGATCTGAACACAAACTGACCACGTTGTTCAGTTCCTGCATGGCCACTGACAAATAACCACACACAGGTTCCTATGTCTGTAAATCAAACACCCAAGTCAGATCCACTCCAACAAAATACTACCTATGACTTAGACAGATTTCTTTCTCCAAATCAAGGCTCCAGATTCCTATCCTCTGTAAAATAAGGCTATGTGGAAAAGCTCACATAAGACTTCATCCTCAGGGGCTGGTGAGATGGCTCAACGGTTAAGAGCACCAACTGCTCTTCCAGGGGTCCTGAGTTCAAATCCCAGCAACCACATGGTGGCTCACAACCATCTGTGATGAAATCTGATGCTCTCTTAAGGGATGTCTGAAGACAGCTACAGTGTACTTACATATAATAAATAAATAAACTTAAAAAAAAAAAAAGAGACTTCATCCTCACACAAGGCTAGTCCATAATAGATGTCTAGATGCTGGGAGTTCCCAATACTGGTAACTAGCAAGAGTGGCTCACCATACCTAAACTGCTTACAGACTGTGAGTGATCTCTACCACTTGCCTTCCTGTGGGAATGAACTTGAGTGAAGGGTCACATGAATAGCCCTTACTCTATCAAAATCTTGATAGCCTCCAGTGAGCTTTCCTGGGAACCTGTCATGTTTCTATTCATACCCCTAAACTAAACAATGCTCCCTGTGGTTCTAAAGTGTAACACTTGGTGGCTCCATCTAGAGTCTTCTACATTCCTGTTCTCTGCTGATTTTATCTTTCTTGCTATCACAAATCTTAGCCCTGAGGGCAACCATAGGTAGAGCCTTAGAAACCATGGCAAGTCAGAGAACCTGGGTATCTTGAGAAATTACCGTTTACAAGATAATAGTACTTAGCTCATAAAACCAGAGTAAGGATTATATAAGTTATGTACAAAGGGTCAACTCATATAAGCTGTATGGAAATGAGTTATAAGTACTTATCAATACATGCAAAATTATCAACCCAAGAGTGTAATACATACGTGTAATCATAGCATGTGCGAGCCTGAGGCAGAAAGACTGCACATATAAGGCCCACCTGAGCTATACAGTAAGACTGTCTCAAAATAATAATAAAGTCACATAAAAAAGCAACACTATTACTTTTAAATGACAAATATTATTGACTGCATATCACTGTAATAAATAACATGCTTATTGAGTACAGGACCAGCTCAATTCTAAATATTCACTGGGGTACCGGCTGGACATAAGAAATATTTGGTGAGTTTGGGTTTTTTTTGGTGGGGGAGGGTGTTCCAAACAAGATAAATCTTGGTAATGTAACTATTATATTACTCAACAACTTCTACATGGAATCAGGAAAGGGAGGACAATTATTAGAGAGGTAAGAACTGACAGAACATTTTTAGAGGAAGAATATTGTATTTTTCCCCTAGAACTAAAATATATAGTTGTACTTGTTTTGCTAAATATTAGCAGCTCAAAAATGTTTCAAAAAAAGTATCTCTAATTGCTGAATAGCATCATAGAAAAACATATCTGCTTAGGCCCTACTGCACTGCTCAAAGGGTGGAAAGACTTGAGTTCTCACAAAGGGTAGCTGTACTGGGCCCCTTTTGGTGGCAAAGGAACAGAGTAAATATCAGAGACCCTAGAATTCAGACTGCCATGGTGAATGACCCCCTCTGGCCTTGAGTTTCATTTCATTCTTATTTTTCTAATATGACCTTCTCTACTTTCTTAAATTTTTTAAGTTCGACAAGTAGTTCCCAATATTTAAGATACATCCACATGAGCCTCCCATTTTGACGTTTGTTGGTGTTCCAGACATCTCCACAATGCTTATCATGCTTAAATATGTCAGATAAGCCAGCTGCCATTTCTAGGTCAGCAGCCACTGGATCAACAGATGTGCGCACCAATAAGCTCTTCTCCAGCTCTAGCCGTGCACTGCGGGGAAGAATCAGGCTACAATAGATATTCTGGCGTTCCTCGAGAGCTTCTCCCACCTCCTTCAGCACAAGCTGGGCTCTCCTCTGCCAGTCATCCTCTTCTTCCAGGCAGCTCAAATAGACACTTCTCAGGGGCTGAAGCCGACTTTTTTCTTGCATTATCTGAGCCCGTTCCTGTTCAAGAAGCTTCTTTTCTTCTGCCAACTTACGCCCCTGAGAGATAAGGGCTTCTCGAAAACTAGTTGTTCTATTTTGCTCTTTTTCCAGTTCCAAAGACAGCTGAGCAACAGCACGCCGATGTTCTGAGATCACAGCATGGTATTTAGCTTCAAGATCCTGTTGGAAAGCAGCTGTTCTCTGATGATATGCTTTTCTTGCTTTTTCTATTTCTTTTTGGGATTCCCTTGACCAAATCCAACCTGACATGAATAAAAAAGATGGAGACACATGAAGAGACATAATTAAAATCTTATGACTACTTAAAGAAAATACGTAACACAATAATGACACTATTTCAGTAAAAGCCTAAGAATCAAAGGTGCCAAGACATTAAAACATTATATATAACAAAATTCTTATCCTAAAATCAGACCAGTGCTGGGCACTTAAAACAGCACATACAATGTTCCTCTTCTAGTGTCTAATATTCACGGCTGGAAAAATTTACCACTATTTTCTTTACTTTCAGTTATATGCTCTACATCAGTGCTCCATGATTTATTGCCAATGTTGTAAAAATTAATATGGATGGGCTTCAACTACTGCTGGAAGCTCAGTTATCATCAATATATAGCTTAAGTCTGGTGGGTTTGCTGTTAGGTAAAGAAGTTCAACCTTAGGTTGGACTTAGTAGCAAGTGCTTGTAATCCTAGTATTTGGTAGGCTGAACGAGACGAGGATTCCAAGCCAAGACCAGCCTGGACATCCAAACTGTGCAGTTGTCAAAGCAAACAAACAAACAAACAAACAAAAAAACCAGCATTGTACCAAACCCAGAAAGATCAGATTTTAGTGTTATCTGAGGAAGACTTTAAGACAGTCACATAACTTCAAACCTCCAGTTAAATAACATTCTGAACCAATAGATTCCAGAGAAGTGGTTATAAGGTTTCAGAGAAAAGTGTGGTCCTGTGATTTTATCTTAACAAACACAAGACCCTGAGTCCCATGCTGAGTCTTCATGAAGTAACCTTAAGAAAATTGAGTAAACAATATTACCTCTCTGTGTCACTTTTCACAATTGTATGTCGTCTACAGTGGTCTCAAAACTGTCTCTTTTGACTAAATTGAGTTGCACTAAGTGATTAAGCTTGGTATACCAGGCACTTCACTTTTTAGATCTAAGACAGTTTCTTTACTATGGAAGAGAAGAGAAGATAAGGGAAAGAGAGGGATGAGAGAGGAAGGGGAAAATGAACAGAGAGATAGGGAATGAGAAGGCACAGCAGAGAAAAGGAGATATAAGCCTGCTAAAATACCAGACAGTTTTCAAAGTAAGCACAACTTTACCAGTTTCTGAATTGTATTAAAAGTTATAAAATTTGGGGCTATGGATGTAGCTCAGTGATAAGAGTTCTTGTCTAGCATATACAAAGTCCCTGGTTGATCATCAGAACCACAAAAGAAAGAAAGAAAAATTGAGAGAGAGAGAGAGAGAGAGAGAGAGAGAGAGAGAGAGAGAGAGAGAAAAGGATGGAAGGAAGGAAGGAAGGAAGGAAGGAAGGGAGGGAGGGAGGGAGGGAATAAAAGAAGCAGCATGGGTAGGAGGATTGGTTGTGAAATTTAAATTATCAGAATAAAAGTAGATTCTCATTCATCAAGTAAGGTATTCATCTGCTGTTACTTCAAGAACACGATGAAAGCTAGTTGATATGTGCATGTTGCGATACACCTTCTCAAACATGTAGTAACTTACTAGTAAAAAATATTTATAAGAATGCAAAGTTAAAATTTTACCTCTGTTTAGGCTGTCCTGGCATACACCTATAGTGTCGACAATTGAGAAGCTGAGGCATGAGGATTGTGAGTTTTGAGGCTAGTATACTGAGACCCTGATTTAAAGTAACAAAAACCCAACAGTTATCCCTGAAGATATTATTTAACCAGGATAATCAATACAGAAATATAAACCATTCTTTAATCCTTCTTAGTACAAAACTTATCAACTTGAATATACATAAAGGAAAAGCATGTATTTGGGAGTTATGAGTTAGTATTAAAGCTATATATAAGTCTGAAAAATTCATGGAAAATGACAGGGCCTCTCATAGTCTCAAAGCTAACTCACTCAAAGTGACTAACACCACTAATGAATGAGAATCCACTTATAATAGTTATATAATTTTAAGGCTTCCAAGCTACTCAAAAAACCACGGCAATAGATGCTTTTTTATGCTAAACAGTGCACTGATAGAGAAAGACAGGCAGGAGCCTTTAGACAACACCCTCTGGGACAGTCCTGGATTGGCTACAGGAAATGCTCCCCACTTCCTCCATGGCAAACTTCTGAACTGAGAGATTCAAGCACATAAAAAGCTACCGTACAGAAATGATCACTATACATATGGGACAGTATTTGCTTTTGATTCACTGAATCATCAGTTCTCATATTCTTAGATGATAACCAGGACCACAAGACATAAGGACATATAAGCCAGTTCTACATCAGTGATGTGTCCCCATCACAGGTGGAGATATACTTCACTTGAGACATGCCTCCCACACTACACTATGACTTCTTGAAATCACATAGGATGCCATGCTGTGCAGCACATAAAGCTGAAAAATATCTTCTTGACTAAAAAAAAAATGTATACAGTTGATATAATCATAATAGCCATATTCTTTCTAGTTAGTATCTTTTTCATTTTCTTCAAGGTATAGCTCTGAGAGAGAGAGAGAGAGGGAGAGAGAGAGAGAGGGGGGGGGAGAGGAAGGGAGGGAGGGAGGAGTAAGAGCACAAGCGTATGACTGGTAAGAGTCTCAGTGGTGTTTAGTCAATTTAAATGTGAGGATTTCTAGCCTGTAGAATAGTTCTCCCCCCCCCCCCCCCCGCCATGGGCAAGCTTGCCCAAATACTGACTTTAAATATACTAAACATATATCTTAACTGGTTTTCTTTCAGGTCAGTTTCTCTGTAGGTCCCAAGGAAGGCAATTAAGGCGAAGAAGTCCCCTTAGAACAGTGAATCAATGGGAGAAAGCTAAAGCTTATTAAGACCTAACCTACACAGAATGCTTCTGCTTCATTTAATCCTCACAATGTATTGAGGCAGGACAAGCTACCTTCTAGGAACAGGTAAACTGAGGATCAGAAAGCCTAACAGTCACAGAGTAGCTGTATAGGATAAAATAGCACTGTATTGGTCAAGTCCTAAAGCCAATCTTTTAGTGTCCAGCCCATGCTGCAACCTTGGTACTCCTGGCATAATTTTGGACCAGAAAACAAAAAAAGTTACAAGAAAATCATAACTTACGAAATGCTGCCAATCCGAGCATTGGCACCAACAGGGCATAATTCCACTTGCTTCCATCACCCCCTTCAGCCCTAGGATTGGGCCGGATATTCCAATTTGGGGGGTCGTTTAAGTTATTCATGGAGTTATACCTTAAAGAAAACGAAAAAGATACTAACTATATAAAAGAAAGAGTATGGCTACTATGATTATATCATCTATATATATTTATTTTTTTTTAGTCAAGAAAATAATTTTCAGCTTTATGTGCTACACAGCATGGCATCCTATGTGATTTCAAGAAGTCACGGTGTCATGTGGGAGGCATGTCTTAAGTGAAGTACAAGTAGAATGTGGTGATTTCTCCCTTCAGGTTTAGATGTATGGTAGTTGGAATGATTATTATTTTGTGTGTCAACATAACCAAAGGAAGGCATCTCAGTATGCCCAGCTAATTGGTTAGAAATCATTCAAGGAGTGCCTGAGAAGTGTTTCTATATGACTGGTAAGTATTTGAGTGCCTATACTGATTACTTATAATAAATCAAATGTCCTTTTACTGTACACATACCATCACAAGCCCTAAAAAAATATGGTTGACAATGAGCTACACATATAGTAGTTCCACATCAGTATTGGTTAATGTCAGAGAGGCTGAGCTCACTCCTGGATTTACATAAAATTGGAATCCCCTATCAATACATTTCTCGGAATCTGTCTCCATTGTTAAGTGATGTCTCTGTAAGACTTTAATATAGCTGTACATAGATAACAACAAAACAATAAAATGGAATCTACAATAAGCATTTGCTTTATATGAGCTGGGGTTTAAAGAATGAGCAGTTTTCTACAGACAAAAATCGAAGAAAAGCTTTTTACATGAGGGTCATGATCAGGATTACAGAAATCCCTTGCTTCATATTAGGGTATAGCTCACAAACTAGGCTAGAGAGCAATATTAATATAAATTTACTAGTTTACAAACTACTCATACTAGCCAGGCATAGTGGTGCATGTCTTTATTCTCAGAATTCAAGTTGGCAGAGGCAGGCTTATCTCTTTGAGTTTGAAGATAGTCTAGTCTACATAGTGAGTTCTAGAACAGCCAGGACTATATAGATAGTCTCTATCTCAAATAAATAAGAATAAAATAAAAGTACCCATATTAGATGGGTGTTTTCATAATGTAAAGTCATAAAAACATTCAGCTTGCTTATATGTACAAATACAATAAACACAAAATAGTTAACCAAGATGATTATAAGAAATACATAATTCGTCGGGCGGTGGTGGCGCATGCCTTTAATCCCAGCACTTGGGAGGCAGAGGCAGGCAGATTTCTGAGTTTGAGGCCAACCTGGTCTACAGAGTAAGTTCCAGGACAGCCAGGGCTATACAGAGAAATCCTGTCTCAAAAAACAAAACAAACAAACAAAAAACAAAAACAAAAAACAAAAAAAAAAACAAATAAAGCCATAATTCAACTCAAATTTTGAAGGTTTTAGTGTTTTAAACAAACTTTGTTTAACATGTAAAGATGAGCAATGATGAGCAAAAAATATATAACCATAATACATGGCTCAGAATTTAATGGTTTATAGGAACCATAGAATTAAGTTTGGTAGATGCCTAATTTAGAAAGATATACTAACTTAAATCAGGTAACTTTCAAAAACCTCCTACTATGTATGTATGGCCATCCCTCAGATATCTGATGGGGAGCCCCAGCAGATGCCAAAAGCCTTGAAGATAGCCAAAGCTCCCATACAAAATGCTGTATTTGAATATAATCTGCTAAATACTTTAGATTATCTCTAAATCACTGATACCTAATAAGGTATAAAGGCATTTAAGTAGTTGATATGTTTTATTTTCCCCCTTGTTAAAAAAAAAAGAAGTCTGTATATACTCAGAACAAACATAGTTTTCCCCAAATATATTTTATCTGCAGTTGGTTGAACCCACCAATGTAGAACCCTTGTAGGGTAAACTGTCATATTTATTTCCTCTGCACCAACAACATCCATTTTGGGGTTATAAAGCTCAAGGAAATAATTCAAAATATAAAGCGTTGTGCATAAATATATTCTATATTTCCTTATTCATTAATAAAAAACAAAGAGAAAGGAATAAAATGGAAATGGCTCATCGTAAACTTAAAAAATTCAAAATAATGTTCATAAAGATTGTGCACCAAGAGGAAGACCACCTTATTCTAATATTAAGTGAAAATTCAGGAAACAATTACGATTATTGGTTTACTTTTTATGTCATTTAATTCCACCTAAAATTTCAGCTATATTCACTAGAAAAACTAAAGATGATTAAATCAGAGCACTTTACAATAAGGGATGCTAGCCACGATCTAAGCAGCTTTCAGAATGACAACAGGCCGGGCCCCGAGCTTCCCAGCAGCTGTAAAGAAAGCTTTGGATATAGTTTCTAGTTCAGTATCCTGGCTTCTGCGTAGCCCAGGGCAGCTGCTCCTTGTCCAGCCACCAAGGGATCATTCCTAGCCACTCCAGAAGTCCAGGGCGGTAGCTCCCGCCCATTCCTTAAGATTCAAGCGCCCAACAAAATGGGCTCTTACGGAGCTTGCGCTAGCTGACCCGAGAACCCTACTTCCATCTATCCGGATCCTCCGACTCTCTCTGTTTTTGTAAACAAGAAGAACCACTCGAGAAACTCTTTAAAGACATTGGTACTTCACTTACCACTGGAGCAAAGCCCATAAGCGAAGTTGACACCCTATCCCAGAGCTACAGCCACCGCCGTGCTTGCAGAGCGCAGACGCACCACCACTCACGCAAGCCAGGAGGGGCGTGTTGCGCAGGCGCAGAATCTTCCAAGCGCGACAACGGCGCGGCTCGGCGCGCAAGCGCAGTATATCGCTGAGGCTTGCGGGAAGGCAGACATGGCCGGGGTTGGCGCAGTTTCGAGACTTCTTCGCGGGCGGCGCTTGGCGCTAGCTGGGGCGGTGAGTTAGTGCCACGGCATGGCGGGCACCAGGAGTGCGTCTAATCCTGCGATCCTACCCGAGTAAGGCTGGGTATGGGAAGGTGCAGTGGGCCGAAGCCGACAGCTTTCCGGCGAAGGTCACGTCCCCGAGGTCGCGGACGTGGAGTGTGGCCTTTCCTGTCTTGGTCTAGCTAAGTTCTTCAAGGTTAACGCGAGGGACTGGCCTGTGGCACTCTGGATACTGGCAGGTCTGCGAGTAGCCTGGGTGTCGACACTAAAGACATATAAGTGATGAGCATATACATTTTGTGTAGTGGCCTTAGCTACTGATTTTAAATATCAGAGAGAGATTTGAAAATATCAGGTGAGACCTGATATTTTCTGCACCGTGTTCATCCAATCTTGCGACTTCTGTTTTGCATTGGAAGAGGGACACAGGGTGGCTCAGGGATGCAAGGGTCCTAGTTGGCCTCCCCAGATTGTCAGATCTTGTCTCAGTGTACTCTTTGCCGGTCACATGTTATTCATCAAATTTCTAGGGTTTTATTAACACAAACTTAATTTGACAGGTTGGGTTCTTTAAAGTGAACTGGCCCACCTACCTACTTAACAATTTAATTACGAAGTAAAAGCCCCAAGACATTGAACAGTATCGACTTGCATTGTGCATATAATTATGGCTGCAATTGTCTACTTTCTGAAATAGATATTAAAATTTATGTTCAATTAAATGTGCAGGGTTAGTTGGCAGCTATTCTTGCAAGACCGGAAGGCATTTTCAAACATTGATAATTTCTGTGATTTTTTATTTGCTGCCACAGACTCCTACTTCCACCTCTGTCCCTTGGGCTCTGCAAGGAGGGTTTTAAGTACTGATCATTGAAGTCTTTTACAGGAAATAATAAATCAGCAACCTGTAATTGTAGCAGAATTGTATTGTAGCAGAAATAGGTGAGCCCGCCCCATGTCCAGGATTCACTCCAAAGACTCAGGAAAAAAAAAAAAAGTAATAATGATAACCTGAACCCAGCTCTGGCTAATGCCCAAAAAGGAACAGTCAAGGAGAGAAGATGTTTACTAACTTTATTTAACTTTTACTTACTTTTTACACCTTAGGTTTATGCATAGCACATATGTTCACATCTTTAAACCCCTTCATATCCCAGATCCAGTTTACGCTTTGACCAATTTAGACAGAAGACTGCAAGTCTGGCCACTTAGGCAGGTAGAAGATTTATATAGCAAAGGTATTCCACATTGCCTGAATTATTTTTAAGTACATCTTTATTGTTGCTACCTATGGTCAGCTTGTCCAGCTGTCAGAATTAAGCTTTTGTTAAGAAGAGAAGTGGGCTTTCTGGAATACCATATTTAAAGATGATTGTCACCCAGGGCTACTTCCTTGAATTACCTGTTAGAGGAAGGGTCTTTGAGAGAGAAATGGGCTTAATAGTTTTAAGTTGGCTTACCTCCTTTGTTAAGGGAATGGAGCCTAATGTCTGCTCAATCCTGCTGAAGAAACATTTACATCCTAGAACCCTTAATTTTACTTATGTCTAACACGCCTGGTTACTGTACTCATATCTTTGGGGGTATTTTTGGAGGCAACACTTCCTTAGCTAAATGCTATTTTGTGTGACTTAATGTCTCCTAAGCAAGCCTATTAATAAATCTTTTATAAAAATCAATTCTTTTACTTCATTTCTTCTACATCAGTATGTCCTCATCCTAGGCTAGTGCTCAGTGATTCCTCTGGACACTAAGACCTAGATACTGACTTTTATTCAGACTGGAGTTAAAATTCCAGTTGAAAGTAAGAATAAGGTTCTAAGCATATGAGACCAGGCTGCATAATTTTCTTTTCATAGGGACATAATTGGAAGCTATTTCTTTCAAACCTTCCTTAGTTGAATCATATAATCAGCCTGCAGTTTACCTTCTTTGTCGTGGTGCTTCATAACTGTTCTGTGGTGAAGTTCCAGTAAACGGGATAATAAGACAGGAAAAACAGAATTGACACACAAGTGGCACCTCTCAAAATATGCCTTTTGATTTTAAGAAAGTCTCTTCATGCCGGGCGTTGGTGGCGCACGCCTTTAATCCCAGCACTTGGGAGGCAGAGGCAGGCGGATTTCTGAGTTCGAGGCCAGCCTGGTCTACAGAGTGAGTTCCAGGACAGCCAGGGCTATACAGAGAAACCCTGTCTCGAAAAACCAAAAAAAAAAAAAAAAAAAAAAAAAAAAAAAAAAAAAAAAAAAAAAGAAAGTCTCTTCATGAGGATGACTGTTCCTACCAAAATTCTGCCCTCTAACTGAATATTCATTGGCATTTGAAGGTTTTTTTTTTTTGTTTTTTGTTTTTGTTTGTTTGTTTGTTTTTTAATGAGGAATTTGAGTTTACAAAAGAACAGAATCAAGTTAGCAGGAAAAGAAATTTGACTACCAGCTGAGAAATGCTGAAGACGAGGAATTGTTTTGTACTGTCGAGGTTTTTTGTATTGACAAATGTTTTCAGGTTATCAGCTCATCAGATTTGTTTTGCTTTGTGTGGTTCCAATACACTGATGTGACTCACAAACATTTAAAATTGTTTAATTCATAGAAAAAATTAGAATAAGGTCAGCTGACTTCTATAAAGTTTGTAAAAAAAATTCTTAGGAACAATACATGAAGCATCATAGTAGAATACACCTTTTCTTTGGATGAGTTGTTTTTAATGTTTTACTGGTAGATCTAGAATTATATGATTTAGTTAGACTTCTACAGTCAAACCATTTTGTTTGGCTTCTTGGGATTGTTGTAAAACCAGTGACATTCAATTCTTTATGTTGTGATGTGGTTCTTGGTTCATTTGAAGACTTCTGGCTTAGTATTTATTCATAACCAGGATTTTAATCTGAATTTGGAGTTTCCTGGGGATTTGCCCCAAAGATCTTCAGATAGTGGAGTAAGTACACAATTTGGGTCCATAGTTCCCACTGACCTTCAGTTTTTTTGTGTGGATTATGAGACTTGTGAGGTAGCCTCTGAAAGCTTAAGCTGTAGTCATCCGAGTCAGGGATAGATATCCTTGTGAACTGTATTTTAAGCATCTCTACTTTAAAATAATGAAAATTAAAAAAAAAACTTTTATTACATTTGTTTGTATGTGTTCACACATACTATAGAGAAGTCAGCAGACAACTTGGAGGTATGGCTTCTCTCCTACAGAGTGAGTCCTGGGGATCAAGTTTATGTCCTCAGGCTTAGCAAGAAGCACCTTTGCCCCACTGAGTCATCTGTCTGTCCTTAAAAGCTAAGCTTGTTAATGAAAATAACTTCACACAGTTATTTTTTAAATCATTAAGATGAAGAAAGCTCTATAAAAGAGGGATAAACTATTCTGTTCAGTAATGGAAGCAATTTCTAAAACAGTGCTATTGTACACTAGTACTTACCTCCATTTCTGTAACAAATAGGTAGATTTTTAGACATCAGTTTTCTGAATGATAAAAGAATTTAGTTATCTTAAACTACTTACTTCCTCTCCCAGTGCCAGCAATCTTTAGATCTTCATTGGGTGATTTTACAATGGCAAGAGTTGTGTAGAAGATGGTTTGTATCAACTTCAGCTGATGAGATACTTGGCTTACTGAGCCACTTTGCTTATTGGGGATAATTAATAGCCCTTGCTCCTCTCAAACTCTCTCCAACTTTTTAAATTAGAACACTTGTCCTACTGGACAAGGTGTAAGTGTCCTTTTTGTTACAGTGTAGATAAATTTCCTCATTCATGTTCCTCATCCATGTTTCCAAAAAAAAAATTTTTTTTTTTTTTTTTTTTTTTTTTTTTTGGTTTTTCAAGACAGGGTTTCTCTTGTAGCCCTGGCTTGTCCTGGAACTCACTCTGTAGACCAGGCTGGCCTCGAACTCAGAAATCCACCTGCCTCTGCCTCCCAAGTGCTGGGATTAAAGGCGTGCGCCACCATCGCCCGGCTGTTTCCAAAAGTTTTAATCATAAAGATTTTTTTAAAAAAGTTGCTTCGTCAATGAAAACAAGTTAATGGGCTGGATATTGTAAAGTTGAAGTCTGTCACATTACTAATTCAGATTTACATAAAAATCCAAGAAACTTTTAATTAGAATTACTAAAATAAATGTAAATGGGGCTAGAGACACGGCTTGCAGGTAAACAAATTTGTCACCAAGCCTGACAACTTGACTATGATTTATGAGACCCACAAAATCAACTCACAGATTGTCTTCTGACTTCCACTTTTATTTATTGTGGCACGCACATACACACACCCCACCTCTTTAACCAACTATGAAATATTTAAAGGAGGTTTAAAAAAAGTATGTTTTTCCTAGTGGTGTATGCCTTTAAATATCAGCACTCTGTGGGCAGAGGTAGGTGGATCTCTGAGTTCAAGGCCGGCCAGCCAGATCAACACAGTAAGACCCTGTATCAAAAAATACATAAATAAGTGTATATGTGTTAGGCCCTACCATGACTTGAAGCCTCTCAGCTTACAGAGAAGTTACTCATTTTACATTGCCAGATTTCTTTCTCTGATCTCCCTTACTTGTCTTACAAATTTTTCTCACGTCACATAATAATGCTTCTTCAAAAACATAGGGATTTTTTTAGTTGTTATAGGTATTTTCTAATATTTTCCTCTTAATTTATTTATTTATTAATTTTATATCCTGATTGCTGCCCCTTCCCAGTCCCCCTCTCACATACTTCTTCCTCCCCATCCCCCTTCCTCTTCTCCTCTTAGTGTGTGAGGGGCCCCCTGAGTATCTCCCTACCACAGAGCATCAAGTCTGCAGGGGAGTTAGGTGCATCGTTTCCCACTGAGGCCAGACAAGACAGCCTAGTTGTAGAACAGATTCCAAGACAGGTACAGCTTTAGGGACAGTAAAAACATGCAATTCTTAAGATCACTCATGACTTCCCCCTTTCTGATTACTAAGTGTACTTAACTACCTAGAACTTTTTTGGGGGGAGGGGATATGTCCAAGTCTCTTCATTATATTTTGGTCTTTTTTTTTTTTTTTTTTTTTTTTTAGCTGAGGACTGAACCCAGGGCCTTGCGCTTGCTAGGCAAGCACTCTACCACTGAGCTAAATCCCCAACCCCTATTTTGGTCTTTTTAAATAGAGAAAGTAAAATGAAAAATTTATTCTCTTAATGGCTGACTGGATTCACAGTGGACTGATCTCACTGACACTAGGTTTCTTGAGTATATGTTTATCTTAATCTTGGATGTGGAGAGTTATAGAAGTTTCCAGAGGAAGGCTAAGGACAACCAGTCAGGGAGAACAGGCCTTATCCATGAGAGGGGGTGTAGCCAAAGTCTTGGTTATCTGTGGTAGAGGGATAAATGATTTCATTCCTAAGCTTAAAGTTTACCTTGTTTCAATAAGTGGTAGCCTGTTCTAGAGTACAAGTCTCCCAGTATGTATCTGGTTCATTTTCTTAAAACCAAAAGTCTTGAAGGACATGCAGAGAGCCAGTATGCAAAGGGTTAAGATGGAGCCAGTAAAAATGCTTCATATTTAGAAAACACACCAATATGGGTTTCTTTGCCGTTCTTTACCAAGTTAACAGAATAATATACTGCAAAGCAAGGGTCAGTAGTACCCTGTTGGGAAACAGGCTGTTTTGGAAAAGGCTTTTCCTAGAATGCCACCTTAGTAGAGAGGACAAGACCTGAGTCTTTGCCTCTTACTCGGGGTCCCAGGTAAACCTTCTAGAAGAATGAGAGCAGCTTGATATATAGGAAGTTTAACAATTTAGAAGGAAAATTTTGATTCGTTCTCTTCTGTTTCTGTTCCTTTAAGACCTAACACTGTTCATATCTCTGCAGTGGCCAGGAACACACCAAACACAGACCTGTGGCTTTCACTTCTCTGTTGGTGAGAGCAAGAAGGCATCAGCTAAAGTTTCAGATGCGGTAAGTTTGTTGCTCAATTACAAAGAGTTCTTGTTTTTGTTTTATTCAAGTCGAGGTCTCACTATGTAGCTCTGGCTGTCCTGGAGTTTGTTATATAGACCAGGCTGGCCTCAAACTCACAGAAATCCATCTAACTCTGTTGGGATTAAAGGTGCACACCATTTTGCAAACAACTTTTCTTGCTTTGAAGGATTATGATCTATAATCATTTAAATATATTTGAATATTACACATATTTAAAGAAAAAAAATTTTGAATATTAATTTATGCTCAAATGTGCATAGTATAATACTTACAAAACTACTTATAGATAATACTGACTTTTTTTTAAAGTTTATTTATTTATTATATGTAAGTACACTGTAGCTGTCTTTAGACACCCCATAAGAGGGCATCAGATCTCATCACAGATGGTTATGAGCCACCATGTGGTTGCTGGGATTTGAACTCAGGACCTCTGGAAGAACAGTTGGTGCTCTTAACTGCTGAGCCATCTCACCAGCCCAATACTGACATTTTTGCTGGCATATCTTTAAACTAAATTCAAGTAAAGTAACAAAGTAAGAAACTATCAATGAGCTGCATATGCTATGATGAGCAGCAGGACTCCTGCACAAAATAAGACTATGGCTACCGGAGTTGAGGCTCCTCTGTATTTAGCCTGTTTTGCTTCTGTTTAAAAAAATATGAACATTACTCACAAGTTTTTATCATAGGTACTAGCAGGGCTATAGAATATTGCTTGACAATTTCTCAGTAATAAATCTTCCTACACAGACCCTCTCCTTAAATATAGACCTGAAATATAGTTGTGGTCTGTGCCCAGGCAAACTGAAATGTGCTAACTTAAAAGCAACATTGTTTTCAAGAGAGACTTCTACATCACAGGTGAAGAAGCATTATCTGTTTGTGTGTTAAGTTACTGTAGACAAATGGATATGGTTGTGGACATAGGAGTAAAAGCGTTGAGAAAAAGACATAATTAGAGCTCATTGTGTTGATGTTTTCTTCTACTTTTACACTTCCCTGCTTTGGTAGCAGAATAGAAAGATTGGAATCTTAAAAATTTGAAATGCTCTCAAAAACTTTTTTTTTTTTTAAAAAAAAAAAAAAAGCTAGGTATGATAGTATGTACTTTTAGTCCCAGCACTTGGGAAGCAGAAGCAAGGAGATGATGAATTTTGAGCCAGCCTGAATAAGATGATGTCTCAAAATAAAAAATAAAGTAAAATAAAATAAAATAAAATAAAAATGTGAGTGTGTCTGTGTGTAGCTGTCCATCTATTGTCCATGAAATCTGATTGCTGGCTCGTTGTCTGTACCACACTTCAGCACCAAGAATGCATACTCAGGCCAGAACAGGATTGGAAGCCTTCTTTCTGTGTGCAGCAGCTATTCTTTTCCTGTGATTATTTTGTAATTATAGTCTTGATGTTTTATGATATATAATGAATAGCTGAATTTCCTTTTCAGATTTCTACTCAGTACCCAGTGGTGGATCATGAATTCGATGCTGTGGTTGTAGGTGCTGGAGGGGCAGGCTTGCGAGCTGCATTTGGCCTTTCTGAGGCAGGGTTTAATACTGCATGCCTTACAAAGCTGTTTCCTACCCGATCACATACTGTTGCAGCACAGGTAAGAGAAAGGCCTTCTTTTGATGCCTACAGATCTTGTACACCTCTCCTGTAATACAAATTCTTGCCTTCTTATCAAGCTTCAGCCACAGTTGTTGGCATCCAGTCCATCATTCATTCTTACTTTCCAAGTCACTGCTTGTAATCTCTTCCTCAGGATCATTGTGGGGTTGGCACCTCATTGTTATTTTCATACATGAGTCTTTTTCCAGCTGTCCCACTTCCTGTATGTCTCCCTATCATGGAGACACATTTTCCTCCACATTTATTCCCTGGTTAAAAAAAAAAATAAATGTTTGCACAGGCCAGGTCTTAAGTTTAGACAGCTTTTATCACTGAGACAAATACCTGAGATAATAAACTTATAAAGGGGCAGACTTAGTTTGATTTGTGGTTTCAGAGATTCCAGCCAAGATAATGTGGCTGAGCTCTTTGAGACCATGGCAGCACATTTTATCACTGAAGGAGCACACAGTACAGGATGCTACTTTCCTCATCTCAAGGCAGCCAGGAAGTAAAAACAATAGAGAAGTCAGGGTACTGTATCCCCTTCAAGGGCACACCCCAATTCTTAAATTCTTCTCACTGGGCCCCACCTCCTAAGGCTCCATTATCTACCAGTAGCACCGTCTACACTATATATATATCTACACTATATATATATCTACACTATATATATCTACACTATAGCACCTTGCTAAATATGGATAACAGTGAGCTTTGGTGGCATGGATGTAAAACATAGAAAAATACTGGCCTTTGATGCTCTCAAGTTGAGAAAAATTAACAATGATTTTTATTCTTGGATCACTGGGACCACTCTTAGTAACACTAATCTTTATATAGGTACCAGATTCATGTTTGACTATCTTTCCTGATAGCTGAGTAGTTTTTTCTAAGCCATTAGCAAAGTTGATGGCTTCCAGGAGCTGGAAAAGGCCTCCTTCATCTGTTTCTGCTGAAGCATGCTTTGAGCACTTACTTGCAAAGGTGGTTTGTAAGCTAAAGAATTAAAACATACTGGAAGAAATTGTGGCCTAGAGGAAAAAGGAGACCTGAATAGGTCGTTTTCACTACTGTTGTAAAGTTGTAATGTGATGGGTAGTGCAGTCATAACAGAGGGGGAGAAAATAGTTTGCCAACTAGTTCTTAAGGAAAATTAGCCAGAGGTAGAGTAAGACTGTAGTTCTAGAGATTTGAGAGCTCTCAGAAGACCAGCATTTGTGACCTGGTTTTCAGGCAACAGTAAAGTGATGGGTACTCTCAGTTACACATTTTATTTCAAAGTAGCTTTTGTATCCTGCTATAAATATGTAACTAAAAGTTATCAGGCTTTACATTGAAGGGGTTGAGTAAAGAAGAAAAGAAAGTAACATTTATTTAGTTCCCACAAGGTTCTTATTTCTACCTTGTGACTCATCTAAACCGAAAGATACCGTAACTGGGAATACTAAGGCACAGTAGTAATGAGAAGGGAAGAAATTCAGCTGAGGTCAGCTTTTACATAGCTTACTGGACAACAATTGAGAAGGAAGTAAGATATACGTATTTATTCCCATTGTTACAAAACAATAATCAATGTTTGGTAGCATAAAGAAAGAGATTTTAAAGTCCAGAAATTGGGTAGCCCTATGCATTTGGCCTTTTGGTCAGGGGTCCCTTGCCAGCAGTGTAGCATGACAGATTCCACCATGATACTATCTTATGAGAGGAAAAAGTCATGTTACCAGACAGGAGACCAGAAAATGGATGGGCTTAATCTTGGGTTTTTTGTTTTTGTTTTTTTCTTTCTTTCTTGAAAACAAGTTTTATTTAAATAAAGGTTTAAATACCTTATATAACATTAAAACTGGAAGGGAAAAGAAAACAAAAAAATTCAAACTGAAATAACAAAAAAAGTTTGTTACTTCATATGACCCTGGGCAGCTGCTGCTAGTGATTTGAAACCTCTACAGCTAACTACATTACCTATGGCATCAGTTTGATATTTTCTTGCCATAAGTTTAACTAATACCAGGCTGGCTTCACCTTTCAGTTGTTTCAATGTCCCTTAGATAGAATATATCTGGTTCAAAAGATGGCCCTGGTGGCAAACAAGATGTTTATGATCTCTTTGAAAGATGGCGCTTTCTAAATTCTGCCTACCTAGTCAGACACCAGGGGTTCCTTTTCTGTCAGGGACTCCCTCTAGTGGTATAGCCGGTGTAGTACTATCCAGCTTCTCTTAGACCTGGGCCATTCAAGTGGTGACATTCTCTTAGGGCAGGGGACTCTACGCTTGGCTCAGACATTGTTATTGTTCTGTTTCAGGATTAAAGCTGCCAGGGCTTACTGCTTGACCTGTTTAAATGAGGGACTTGAAGACTAAGCAACATGGCTCTTTTCAGTTTATTGCATGAAGGAGTTACACTAGTCCAGATTAGAAGCAGACCCCAAATTGTTACATTGTACAGGCTTTGAGGTTTTTAAACTTATGGCAAGGGACAGAAGGGAAATTTTACTCATTGCAAGAAAATTCTCCTGTAAGCTTCAGAGAGTCACAGCAGTTAAAACCCATGAACCTTCAGCTGATTGTCCTTAGCCAGTCCAATCTCTTTCAGAAATTGGCATGTGTTCTTGCCACCTGGAGTTGAATTACTTCTTCATATTCTGGATGCTTAATTAGTATAATTGCAGACAAATTTCTTCTTAAATGCCTTCACTAGTTCCTTTTAATGTTAATCATTAGGAATCCCTTAGACAGTAATAAGGGTCTTCCTGCCATTTCTCTGTTGAATTCTTAGAGTATAATCTTCAGTGCCTGCAGAAAGGAGGTCATTACCCTTACTTACATCAGCAAAGGGATCAAAAGAGTGGAGGTTCTAGATAGCAGACATAGAATATGATTTCTTTTCCTTGGTAGAAACCCTTCAGAAGGCAGCTTTGGGAGAAGGGGGGCGGGGTGTGCACAGGATACAATGCAGCAGGGATTATCGAGAAGCTAGGAGTCTGGAGTCTGGAAGGGGAGGCAACTGAGTCCACAGCAGTGGCTCAGTTACTGGACTAGTCTTGCTTTTTTACAGGAACACTTACAAGAACTGTCTAAGGTCTAGTAAAAACTACTCTAATTCCTCTTAAGAGTACATATCCCTAAAGGTCAAAGGGTCCACCATTGTACTGTGTATTGTGGCTCCTTCTGATACGTACACCATTGAGAAACAATCAAATCATACTAGGGTATCCTCTCTTGTAAAAAGATTATATAAAAAGGATGAATTGAAATATAAGTTGGAGACCAGACCCTAACCTTTAATTCTAGCACTTTGGAAGGAGGTAGAAGCAGAGGCAGGAGGATCTCTATGAGTTCAAGGCCAGCCTTGTCTGCAAAGTAAGTTCTAAGCTAGGCTATGCAGTGAGACTCTATATATAAAATTTCCAAATAGATTCATTGAACACCTTTAGTTGTCAGGTAGATGAGCAATGGGTGAGTTATAAGGATCTTTTCTAGTCTTTACAGGCCTGGAGATCAAACAACATTCCCATCACAAATAAAGATTAAGCCACCTATCTACTCAGGGGAAGTCTCATGATTTGGAATCTGTCATGCCTTACTGCTCCTTAACCCTCATGAAGAGTCACCACATAAGGAGTTTGCTTTCTCTGAATCAGATCTAAGGGAGGAGGTTGGCTGCAAAAGCTGTTAAGACATATATTCAGTTGTGTGGTGTTTCCAGGGAGGTATCAATGCTGCTCTGGGGAACATGGAAGAGGATAACTGGAGATGGCATTTTTATGACACCGTGAAAGGCTCTGACTGGCTGGGGGATCAGGATGCCATCCATTACATGACAGAGCAAGCTCCTGCCTCCGTGGTTGAGGTAACTGAAGGGAAACTCTTGGGTCATTGTGTATGTGCTCTGCTTGTATTACAAAAGAATCTATATAAAAATAAAAGAGAGGGGGTTGGAGAGATGGCTCAGCAGTGCTCTGGAAGAGCACTGACTGCTCTTCCAGAGGTCCTGAGTTCAATTCCCAGCAACCACATGGTGGCTCACAACCATCTGTGATGGGGATCTGATGCCCTCTTCTGGTTTGTCTAAAGACAGCTATAGTGTGCTCACATACATGAAATTAATAAATAAATCTTTTAAAAAATAAATTAAAAAAAAAAAGAAGGCTGTGGATAAGGCTCTTGGAGAATGCATGGCTACTGCAATTGAGCTCTAGGGTCCCATCCCTGGTAATGATGAACCAATGAGGAAAGGTTTTCCTGTAACTATTCAGTTCATTTAAGAATTTTTTTTTTGCTGGGCACTGGTGGCGCACGCCTTTAATCCCAGCACTTGGGAGGCAGAGGCAGGCGGATTTCTGAGTTCGAGAGTTCGAGGCTAGCCTGGTCTACAGAGAGTGAGTTCCAGGACAGCCAGGACTACACAGAGAAACCTTGTCTGGAAAACCAAAAAAAAAAAAATTTTTTTTTTTTGTTCTTACTGAATTATCAGTGTTTTCATAGAATATGATTTTGGGTTTGGTGCAAATTTGGTACAAAAATGAGTATTTTTACTTGTTTAAGATAATGTTTTTGCTTGTTTTGTGTTTCACAGCTAGAAAATTATGGTATGCCATTTAGCAGAACTGAAGATGGGAAGATCTATCAGCGTGCATTTGGTGGACAGAGCCTCAAGTTTGGAAAAGGCGGGCAGGCTCATCGGTGTTGCTGTGTGGCTGATCGGACAGGCCACTCACTCTTACACACCTTGTATGGAAGAGTAAGGCTGACTTGGTGGTAAAGGATTGTGTTTATGATAACAGTGGAAATCTCATAGGACAGGAGGCAATCACCCCATGGGTTGTTTTTTAAAAAAAATTAGTAATGTTCTACCTTGATAGCTGTGACAAAGACTATAACCAAAAGCAGCTTAGGGAGGAAAGGGTTTGTGTTACTTTATAGTTTTAGTCCATTGTGAAGGGAAGTCAGGGCAAGAACTTGAGGAAGGGATTGCTGTGGAATCCTTGGAGGAACAGTGCTTGTGGCTTGTTCCCTGTGTCTTGCTCAGCCTACTTTTTTATAGAGCCCTAGACCTGCCATGGGATGGTACCATACCCAGTGGCTGGGCCCCTTCATATCCTCAGTAAAGAAAATGCCTCCAAAGGCTTGCCTCCAGTCTAATCTTAAGGTAACATTTTTTTCAGTTGAGGTTCTCACTTCGATGATTCTAGTTTATCAAATTGACAAAAAACTAACCCAAATAGTAAGATACCTGAAATAATTATTTAATCTGAAAGTATTGACCAGGTATTTTGAAAAGCTGTCTCTAAGACAAGTATGTTATTCCTTGTGTCTGTTTTGGAAAGTTGAGTTGGTAATCATCGCTTACCATTTTGAATTTGTGCTTCATAACATACCAAGGACAGAGGAAGTATTCTTTCTTTTTAATATTATTATGATGGGGGGAGGATTTCACATCATGTACCTCAATCCATTTCTCAGTCTTCCCAGGTCTACCCCCCCCATCCTGTGCAACCTCCTAGATTCCCCCACTAAAAAGGAAAACAAGTCCCAATTTGTTTTGCCCATATACTCACTGGGACATACGTGATCAGACTCCTGGCCAGCCCCTTAATGAGCACTAAATATATTAATGCGCTTTTATCACCTCTAAGTTACTGAACTGATTGGTATGTTTTAATACTTCACCATTTAACTGTATGAACTCTTGAGGGACATTAGTCACTAGATCAGTGATTTACCCTGTGGGTTGTGACCCACAAAAGACCACTGGAAAACACCTATTTATATTACCATTCATAACAGTAGCAAAATTATAATTGTGAAGTAGCAACAAAAATAATTTTATGGTTAGTAGTCACCACAATATGAGGGAACTGTATTAAAAGGTTACAGCAATAGGTAGGTTGAGAAACACTACACTAGATAGCCTATTTTGGCATGTCCAGATAATCAGTAATCTGAGCTCTGTCTACGGAAGGTAATGACAGCTGGTTAACATTGCAAATATTAGAGCACCAGTAGCTTCCTTTAGGCCGAGGACACTGAAAAAATATGACAGTATGTGCTTGTTCTGTGGTTGTTTTAAGAGTGTGTCTATGCTCTTTAGAGCTCCTTACATTAACCATCAGGACTATTAAATCCACCTGGTAGCATTGTCCAGTGTTGACTCTGCTCTGTTCATGGAAATGAGCTTATCAGCACTGCCTACTATAGCCCTAAGTCTGGCCATACTGGGGTGTTGGTTTAATCTTACTCTGAAATGCAGTTTGAAATGTAGGATCTTTTCCTTATAGTCTCTGCGATATGACACCAGTTATTTTGTGGAATATTTTGCACTGGATCTTCTGATGGAAAATGGGGAGTGCCGTGGTGTCATCGCACTGTGCATAGAAGACGGGACCATACACCGAATAAGAGCAAAGAACACTGTTATTGCTACTGGGTAGGATTTTACTGTATTTAATTTCTTATATAAAAGTTGAGTGTCAGCATAGGGGTGAGGGTGTTTGCTTTTTTGTTAAATAAAATGTTTCAGAGCAGTGGGTCAGATGTAGGCCTTCATGTTACCTCATGTGGAAGGTAACCTTTCCCAGCCTTGGTACCTGTGTCACAATATAGATATTCTCTGAGCATAACAGGGCAAAATTTGGCATTATAAAGCTTACTTTACCTGTTCTTATATAAATAATAAGCTTGGAGAGTCATATGGTATTTTCAGATAAACTTTCTTGCTTTCTTGTTTACTATGTATACTGATTCTTAGAATCAAGAAGTACTAAACAGTACTATCTGCTTGTATGATGAAAATAAGTACATTTCACTTTATGATTTCATTTTTACCATTTTTAAAGTTATGAGCTGAAGGTATATCTCAGTTGTAGAGTATTTGCTTGTCTGGAATCCATATGGTCCTGGATTCAGTCTCCTTTACCACCACCACCACCACCACCAAAAAAAAAGAAAAGGAAAGAAAGTTTGAGTGAACAAACATTTTAAAATAGGTATAGAACCTGAATAGATGTTTTTCCAGGATGGAGGGATTACACATGGTCAGCAGATTTATGAAAGTGCTCAGAACCATTAAACATCTGGAGAGTTCAAGTAACATCCACATTTGTGAAGAGGGCTAATGTAATGATACAGCTGATAGTAAGTGTTGATGAAGATGTAGAGAAAAAGCCGCCAGTTGTCTTAGTTGTTTTAAGTTACTTGATAAAATGCCATGACTAAGGCAACCTATGATAGGAAATGTTAAATCTAGCCTCCAGTTTCAGAGGACAAGAACCCATGATGGCGGAGTAAAGGAGCAACTGAGAGCTCAGTCTTGATCCACTACCATGAGGCAGAGAGAATCCAGAGTCTTTTGAGACATCAAAGCCCACCCCAGTGACACACCTTCTCAAACAGTTCCACTAGTTTGGGAACAAAGTATTCAAATATACGAGCTTATGGGGCCATTTTTAATCAGACCACCATACTGGGTAAAAGCAGTTGCCACACAAGTCTGGCAATCTACCTGAGTTCAATCTCCAGAACTTATGGTAGAACAACAGATAAACTCCTTTTAAGTTTCCCTCTGACTCCCACAAACATGTCATGGCAATGCCTGTTCTTTTTTGTTTGTTTTGTTTGTTTTTTCTTAAAACAATGGGTGGAGAGATGGCTTAGTATTAAAAGCTGCTACTCTGGCAGAGGACCTAAGTTCTAGTCCCAGCATTCACTTCAGAAGGCTCACAACTCCCTGTAACTCCAGCTTTGAGGTAGCCACTTTGGGCATTGACACACTTGTTACATAACTCACACAGACACATAAACATAAAATCTTTAAAAAAAGAAAGATATAGCAAAAAGTGCCCTAAAAGTCTAAAGGCTATTGGGAGTATAAATTGGTAGTTATTGTGGAAGTGCCTCAAAAAACTAAAGAAGACTGAGGCTTTATAGACAAGGTACTTGCCACCTACACATAAGTGTCAGACCTTAGATGCCCAGAACCCACATAAAACTGAACAAGTATGGCCCTGTCTGCAGTTCCATGACTTAGGAGGCAGAGTAGGGATTCTCCACCATATGCTGGCTAGAGAGACTAGCTAGCTAGTTGACAAGCCCTTGGCTTCAGTAAAATATAGTGCAATCAAGAAAGACACCCATTGTCAACATGAGGCCTACACACAAAGTCTCCTACCTGAAGCCAGAATGAAACTAACATGGTGTGGCAGTCCCACCATAGCAGTGTATGCAACGGGGAATGAAGTCAGCATAGTCACATCATGAGTATGTCATCTATGCAAATGTTTCCTGTAGTACTCACCATGGCCAGACTCCCACTGTAAACAAACACAACAATATGCAGGAAAAGGTTTATTTTGGCTAATGTTTTCAGCAGGTTTAATCCATGGAATATGGATTCATGTATTTAAGCAGGGCAAGTATGTGATGGAAGACAGCTCTTCACTTCATGACAAAAAGTAAAAGCAATTAGCCCAAGACTATATATTCCTAAGGACATACCCCGAGAGATCTGCCTTCTCCAATAAACCCTTATGCCCTAAAGGCTTCACTACTTCCTAGATAATGCAAGTTGCCATGGACCAAGCCTTTTCAACATGACACTACAGGGGAAATTTATATTCACATAAAAACAATTTGAGTCATGGGATGAGCAGTTTCTGAAATCTAATAACATGTTGACTACGGTAATGATACAGTTGCCAAGAGTCTTAAGTGCCCACACCACAAAGAAAGGATAATTATCTAAAGTTATGTGTTAATGTTATGTGTTAATTAAATTGATTGTGGAAGTTGGTTACCAGTATACATTACCAGATCATGTGGATATCTTACAAATGTACAGTAAAGCTGGGAGAGAAATAGTAAAAGAAGATAACAAATTAAAAAATATTTAAATTTTTTTATTTATATGGTTGTTTGACTAGGAATGGCTCCTATAGACTCATGTGTGTGTGTGTGTGTGTGTGTGTGTGTGTGGTGTGTGTGTGTAAATGCTTGGCCCACAGGGAGTGGCACTATTAGAAGGTGTGGACTTGTTGGAGGAAGTATCTCACTGTGGAGGCAGGCTTAGAGTTTCATGTACTCCAGCTAGACCTAGTGTGGCAGTCTCCTTTTGCTGCCTGTAGATCAAGATGTGGATCTCAGCTCCTTCTCCAGCACCATGCCTGCCTGCATGCTGCCAAGCTTCCCACCATGATGACAATGGACTAAAACTTGTAAGTCAGCCTCAATTAAATGTTTTTCTTTATAAGAGTTGCTGTAGTCATGTTGTCTCTTCACAGCACTAGAAACCGTAACTAACGGACAGTGGTGGTGCACACCTTTAATCTCAGAACTTGGGAGGCAGAGGCAGGCAGATTTCTGAGTTCAAGGCCAGCCTGGTCTACAGAGTTCCAGGACAGCCAGGACTACACAGAGAAATACCCTGTCTTGAAAAAAAAAAAAAAAAGAACGAAAAAAGAAACCATAACTAAGACTCATTATAAAAGTTATATATCTATATCAGGAAAATTCTTTGAATATAAAGCACAGAGTACCAAAATACAAAAAAAATACAAAATTCCCCTTCTCTGTCTCCCAGTCTCCATCCCATGGTAAAAACACCACAAATGTAGCCTCCAAGTATCGTGTGCCATGTGTATGTGTGTGTGCGCGAGCATGGGTCAGAGTACATTCTAACCAAGGGCTCATTAAAGGTTGGTGCCTCAGAGACTTCACTATATAAGAAGAGGTTTGGTGTGGATTGATACTTATAGTCACTATTTTCTGTTTTCAGGGGCTATGGGCGAACCTACTTCAGCTGTACATCTGCCCATACCAGCACAGGGGATGGCACAGCCATGGTCACTAGGGCTGGTTTGCCTTGCCAGGACTTAGAATTTGTTCAGTTCCACCCCACAGGTAGGACAGAGTGCCTGTCTGGCTCTGGGCTCTTCTCTGTATTTTAAGCATGCAGTACCTATTCATTGCTTTGTGGTGCACTTCTCCCACCTTGAATCCTCAAGGAGAGTTTCTCCTGGTTCCATAAAGGCAGTTCATAATAGAGTTTTGGTTGGTTTCAGGGGTTTATGTACCTGTGTTAAGAGGAATATGAAGTTAGAACTGACCAGACTGCACCTGATACCAAAGTTAGGGTTTAGATTTGGAAGAGAAAAAGAGCAAGTTATGGGAGAAATTATTAGCTCATCCTGTCAGGGGATAGAGATGAGCAGAGATAGACAATGAAAAATAAGTGAGTTAGTTTTCTTCAATTTCTGTCTGGAGCTAGTCATTTACTGTGTTTAGCACTCCATTTTTTATGCTTTCTTTACAGTATATAAGAAATAAACTATCCAATGGATGTTACTGAAGCTATGAAAAGTGGAAAGCGCTTTTAGAGCATGTAACCTTTTGGGCATATAAAAGGAAAATTAGCTTTAAAATAATCCTTATTTAGTCTTGTCCCTTAAAACTCAGTACTTGACATTCCTTGTTTTTCCTTACACTGAAAGACACAGAATTTTATCAAGAAACTTCATCATGCTCCTCAGGTTTGAATTTGGGCTTTGCCCTTTAACTTAAATGAATTCCTAAACTTCTTCTTCTTTTTTTTTTTTTTTGGTCTCTGGGGATAGACTTTTTAGTATCCATCATAGACCTGAAATGTGTGAATATTTAGGCCATCATAGACCTGTAATGAGTAAATGCTTAGACTTGATACAAGCATAAATATTTAACCATTAAAACAAGTTTTGCTGTTTCGGTACTTAAGATAGAAATTCCTAAGCTGTTTTATTCCTGCTTAAACTTGTTACCACATTTCTTGGTATAAAGATATACTTAAAAAAATTAAGTCTACTAAGCATGGATGATGTTTAATCAGAGTATGGGTTAGACCCTGTGAATGAGCTGCTATTCCTGGCCTTTTCTCCAAAAAGTGGCTTCTAAAAAAGGATTAACCATGTGAAGTAGTTTCCTAGTCCTCGTTCATTTATAAACACTTAATTATAAACATTTATAAACATTTAATCACCTGGATTTTTATAGGTATATATGGTGCTGGCTGCCTCATCACAGAAGGGTGTCGTGGAGAGGGAGGTATTCTCATCAACAGTCAAGGTGAAAGGTTCATGGAGCGATATGCCCCTGTTGCCAAGGACCTGGCATCAAGAGATGTTGTGTCTCGATCTATGACTCTTGAGATCCGTGAAGGAAGGTCTGTAATTGTCCTCTAGGGATGCAGGAGTGTAAGCAGATAGATAAACATGTCCTTTTTTCTCTTTGGTAGCCATTAGGTCACATCTACCTTTCCAGACAGGTACTCTGCCCTCAGGGTTAGGGTTAGAGAATAAAGCTACTCCATTATTTTTTGACAAACGTCTTAGCTTATGGTATATCCTTAAAGACATATATTTTGAGAGTCTTCTTCACATCAGTGTGTGTGTAAGTGTATATTCTTGGTATGAGCATGAGATTCACAGACTCAGCCAATACTCAGCCTTAGGAATTACTTTGTTTTATTCAATACTACAGGTGTCTTGGCAGATGTTCTTCAGGGCTTGTGTGTCACTTGTCTTTCAGTGAAATTGCCTTAAGTTCCAAGTGCCTGGCTTTAATCTAGGGACTTAATGTGGGTTTGACACTTTAATTTAAAACTCAGAAGTCTGGTGGGTTATGGGAAACTTTCTAATATATTTACAAAGAAAAACATAGCACCCAAGGCAAGGATGTAAGATTGGTGAGTATAGGCTTCTATTCTTGGTTGTGTCCTTGTACAGAAGTGTTCCTGACACACTGTGATTAAAAAAGTATCACTGACCATAGATGTAGGTGACATTATCCTCAAGATCAAAGATTATTCAGTCTCACATAGTGATTTTAGTTAGCTCTTTCTTACCGTTCTTTGCCTCATGTCACAGTGTTGTATTTACAGAGGCTGTGGCCCTGAGAAAGATCACGTCTACCTGCAGTTGCATCATCTGCCCCCTGAGCAGCTGGCCACACGTCTGCCTGGAATTTCAGAGACAGCCATGATCTTCGCTGGTGTGGATGTCACTAAGGAGCCCATCCCAGTCCTCCCCACTGTTCATTACAACATGGGTGGGATTCCCACTAACTACAAGGGACAGGTGATGGTGACAAGGCTACTTCACAAAAATCTGTTTAGAGCTTAGAGACATAGAAGCAAAAATGCAGTGTATTTGATAGTTTAATGTTAATCATAAAATGCTGTACCTGTCAGGCAGTAAGAGGCTAGGTTATGTTCTTGGGTTTGCATCTACTTGGTAATAACCAATAGAATGTTAATTCCCCTATACCTATAATACTATGCACTGTTTCCATTTTACAGTTGCTTTTCTATATTATTTAAAACTTGTACAGTGAACTTATAAGTTAGTGATCTATATATACAATTGGTACTTGGGTTATAAGCAGTTCACAAGTGCTTATTAGCTGGTCCTTCTGGTTTGGACTCCTGGTCAACAGATGATCCTGTTTTTCTCATCCCTTTAGGTGTTCCCATCACCTGCCACAATCCTTAGTTAAATCAGGTAGTAACTGACACTCTGGGGAACCTAAAACATCCTTTGACCTATTGGTAGCAAACAGCACAAGTTCTAGAGCAAATGGAGATCTGGGGATGTACTAAAGAGAATGAAATAGAGAAGATGCAGTCATTACTTTCACTACTTCAGGCATGGGGAGTCTGCCAGGGAAGCAGGCATGTGGAAGCATGTGTATTTTGTTGCCTCATCTAAAGTATTCCTGCAGGTGCTGAAGCATGTGAATGGCCAAGATCAGATTGTGCCTGGTCTGTATGCCTGTGGGGAGGCTGCCTGCGCCTCAGTGCATGGTGCCAACCGGCTTGGAGCAAATTCTCTTTTGGACCTTGTAGTCTTTGGCCGAGCCTGTGCCCTCAGCATTGCAGAATCTTGCAGGCCTGGTATGTGTTCTCTTCAAGCCCTCAAGCTATTCTAGGAGCCTGCATAGTCTTTATTTATTGCTAGAAATTTGCTTAGTGATCATAGAGGAAATCTGCTTTTTCCCTTAGAAACAGTATTGATGTTGAGACTAGACTCTGGGAAATATTAATAGTTAAAAAAAAAAACAAAACTAAGGGACTTGAGTCACTTTAAAAAAAAAAAAAAAAGTCACAGTTCACTATATGGCTCTGGTTGGTCCAGAATTCATAGCCTCTGCTTCCTGGCCTGGTTGCTGTTTTTTTTTTTTTAAATCTACAGTCATTATGTCCTTAAGACACTATTAAGAAATTGGTATTTTGCTGGGCAGTGGTGGCAAGTGCCTTTAATCCCAGCAGTAGGGAGGCAGAGGCAGGTGGATTTTTGTGAGTTCAAGGCCAGCCTGGTCTAGAGTTCCAGGACAGCCAGGACTACACAGAGAAACTCTGTCTTGAAAAGCTGAAAAATAGGGGGCTGGAGAGATGGCTCAACTGTTAAGAGCACTGACTGCTCTACCAGAGTTCCTGAGTTCAAATCCCACCAACCACATGGTGGCTCACAACCGTCCGTAATGAGATTGGATGCCCTCTTCTGGTGTGTCTGAAGACAGCTACAGTGTACTCATCGGTATAATAAATAAATAAATATTTAAGAAAAGCTTAAAAATAAAAAAAGAAATTGGTATTTTGAGGGGAAGTTGATTACATATTATTTGCTTGTTATAAATTACATTTGCAGTTCAATATTATTAATAGTAAAAATGAGTTTATAACTTCTTAGTAATTATAGAAAAATTTTAGACTGTTCTGAAAACAAGATTTAGAATTCCATTTATAAAAGGATGATATAGGCCTTACCTCTCAGGGATAGAATGAATTTCAGTTGAGGTTTTCTTATGGTAGCTTAAACTTGTGTTGGTTTTTTTGTTTTGTTTTTGTTCTTGTTTTAAAATGTGCCTTGTGTTGGAGTGTAGTTTTGTTTGTACACACCAGAACCAGAAGGTTACCAGTGCTCCAACCTCTAAGGAGCCTTCATGGTCACTGTTTTGTGTGTTTGCTCAGAATAGGAGTATGAAAGAATACCATGAGGAGGGATAGAGACCCCGCTCCCTGTTCCATCTGTTATTCTTTCCTCTTATTACTTGTGGATGCTGGTTGTGGTTTATATAGAGCGAGTGCTTTATAGGTGAACAGTAGTGATGGTGCAGAGACCAGCACATCCTTGCCTCACTGGTAAAGAGAAAGGTGTGGATGATCATTTTACATATTGCATCTTCACACTCCTAATCATGCCATAGTACAAGTCTGAATGTGAAGACAATTCCTGGTCCTTAGGGCTGGCCAGCTGCAGAAGCAGGGTTCATCTTCTCTAACACCAAAAGTAGCCTTGGCGAGGTTCAAAATCACTTCTACAGCAAAGCAGAGACTCAGATTCCCTGCTTTGAGAATGAGAAAAATTAAGTTTTAAAAGAATATATTATACTTTTACATGCAGAGGTTCACAAATACGTTAAGAATTTTTAAATTCAGCAATGAAAGGACTAAATGTTTAGAGCAAGACTTGAAAGGCTGCATATGTGATTTTAATTCTGCAAACTGTAAGGAAGAAGCAGATCATGGTTGCTAGGCGGTTCTAGTGGTGGCTTTACTTAAACACAACTCTTTTTGCCAAAACCTGAAATGCTCTACTAAAAAAATGTAAATTTTACTTTGTCTTTAATTCTTTAATTTTAAAGATGAAAAGGTTTGTAATATTTTCCCCCAAAGAGTAATGGTCTGATAGTTTTAAAGTACAAGTCTATTTATAGTAGTCCTGAAATTTTAAGCAATGTACATCATCAGAAAGTCGGTTTTAAATCCCAGCACTTGGGAGGCAAAGGCAGGCAGATTTCTGAGTTCGAGGCCAGCCTGGTCTACAGAATGAGTTCCAGGACAGCCAAGGCTACACAGAGAAACCCTGTCTCGAAAAAACAACAACAACAACAACAACAAAAAAGAAAGTCGGTTTTATTGAGTGATTTTTTTTTTTAACACTAAAAGGGAGCCAGACACACACACCTATAATTTACATATTAGAAGGCGGAGGTAAAAAAATTGTTCAAGACTGATGTGAATTGTATACTGAGTTCATGACTATCTCAAGACAGAAAAGGGAAAGAGGAAGGAAAATGAACTAGTTGCATGCCTGGGATGACACATAAGAGCCAGTCACCTAGAGTCCTTGGAAAGGAGGTAGCTGGAAGCAGTTGTTGCCTGCATTTCTCATTAGAAAATGCATATGCCATCTAAAACAACTTTTTAAATCCCTTGCTTTTTTTTTTTTAACATAGAAAAGATTCTTTCATTTGGGGTGTGTGTGTGTAGGTGGTACAGAGAATCAAACCTGGGGCTTCACCAATGCTAACCATTACATCTCTAAGTTGTACCTCTTGCCTAAAAGTCATAATCTTGAGGTTTTATTAAGAGAACCCAAGAGTCAAGACCAACAGGCAACTTTTCAAGACACATAGGATAGATAGCTACCTGTTTGTCCCTTCATGAAAAAAAGTGTGAAGCTAGCATCTCAAATTGAGATCACTATCTTAAGAGTAACCAGTTTCTTTACTAGAGTAACAATAAATCTGATCACATATAGGTCTCTTAGTTTCAAAAATGGTTACCTACTTAATGGCAAAATCTTTTCTTCTGTATATGTTCTTAAGAACTGACTCTGAATCAGTATCTCATTCCTTAGGTTGGTGCCAAGACACTGTTGGCTCAGATTATGTCTGTGCATTCCAAACTTCTGGAATGGCTATGATACAGTTTGAGTGTCATTCAACATATCTTTCTTTTTTTTCCCCCCAAAAGTGATTTTGAAAGTTAAATTCTGGCTTTCTTTTAAGGAGATAAAGTTCCTCCAATTAAGGCAAATGCTGGAGAAGAATCAGTTATGAATCTTGACAAGTTGAGGTTTGCCGATGGAAGTATAAGAACATCGGAACTACGCCTCAGCATGCAGAAGGTAGGAGCAGACGCAGTGAGAGCCGCCCTGCATCAGTGCTTGGGATTGACAGCAGGAGGACCTGTTCCTCATTGATCAGGAGCCTCTCATGCAGAAGTGTTTCTTTTAATATGGAACATGGGAGTTATTAATTTAGGGCAGAAATAAGTTGCAGCTTTAGCACTAGGGACTTGACTTTCTCTGGCTTTCTCCTTTCTGTGAGTTTGACATCATCTTCAGACTAGTACTCCCTGTCATGTGTGTTGCAGCCAATAGGAAGGGGAAGACCATCAGAAGTGCATCCTAGGTCACTTAGAAGCCAGCATAGCTCCCTTGCTCACCTCACCTTTCATTGCCACAACTAGTTGTGCTGCTTTACCTATTCCTTTCAGCTCTGAGAGAGATGTCCTTAGACTGAATCTTGTTTTATTATAACAAAGTCAGAAACTGGAGAGAGTGAAATGGGCAGGAGCTAACCTAGCCCCTAAGACAGTGTGGCATAGTACCTGGGCAGGGTTCTTAGGCCTTGATTCCTCCTTACTCTCATGATCTCCAGTTCTGTACCCACCACTGCTAGTCCACTTGGACTCTAGGATGGTTGTGTTCCAGAAATGCTGCCAGAGAAGTAAAATAATTTTAAGTGACATACAGATTTGTTGTGAGACACGTAATATGCATAGAAACATATTTTAAGTTTAATCAGAATTTTGTTTTTACTAAGGTAAAGTGGCATATTTGAGAGACTATAATAGGAAGGTCACATGCATATATAGTAAGACCCTTTCTCCAGGAAAAAAGTACTTTAAGTTTAAATTTAATTCACAGTCTAATTTAAGTCTAAGTCATAAGTCTAATTCATAGCCTAGTTTAAGTTGTATTAATATATCAAATGTTGAAAATCTAAAGTTGTAAGAGTTTTTGCCTGTCTTTTTCTGTGCATTAAAAGTTTGTAATGGTATTTTATTATAGTCGATGCAAAGCCATGCTGCAGTGTTCCGTGTGGGAAGTGTATTGCAAGAAGGCTGTGGAAAAATCAGCCAGCTATATGGAGACCTAAAGAATCTAAAGACATTTGACAGGGGTGAGTCAGCAATACTCTGAGAGGATACTGCCTTCTTTGGGATAGGCTGTTATTTGTCCCATTTACCAGTACCTTATTCCATGCTTGCTGTCCAGCTGTTTCTTCCCCACAGCTGTGTGTTGCTAGTAAGTTCAGAGTTCCTACATGACTGGATCCTGTTTTTCTCTCATGGGTTCTTGTGTATCCCCAGGAATGGTTTGGAACACCGACCTGGTGGAGACCCTGGAGCTGCAGAATCTGATGCTATGCGCATTGCAGACCATATATGGTGCAGAAGCACGGAAGGAGTCACGGGGAGCTCATGCCAGGGAAGATTACAAAGTATGTCTTCAAGATACATTACACTGGCCTGACACTGCCCACTCAGTTCTTCTCATCCCTGCTTGCTTTCTCTGTTTGACTTATTTTTCCAAAACAAAATCTGCTAGGAACAGAGATAAATAAGGCTTTGAAGACTTGAGGTAGATTCTGCTTACTCTCAGGAGGCTTATACTGTACTTAGGAATGTACAGCTAGGGCTATGCTTTAGCCCTTTGGCTCAGGTAAGGAACCTCCTCTTGCCTCTCCTCCCATATTTGCTTTCAGTAGAAACAGCAAGGTATCTGATCTTGGTTTTTATTTGAAGGGCCCCTTGCTCATCTGACCTATTCCCATATGCAAAGTTTTCTTCATTAGCAGTCGATGTACTGACACTTAAAAGTTCTTTGGTATAAACGCTAAACTTAAGAAACAGTTAAGTTGGATGTAGTGGCATGTTCCTTTAATCCTAGCACTTGGGGGGCAGAGGCAAGTGGATCTCTTGAGTTTGAGGCCAGCCTGGTTTACATAGTGAGTTTCAGGACAGCCAGGGCGATGTAGAGAGACCCTGTCTCAAAACAAAACAAAAGCCCATAAAATGCTGAAGGAAAAAGTTGAAGAAATCTCAGTGAATGGAGCTAAAGGAAAAATTACATAAATGATATTTAATTCAAATACCTACTTACAGAGTTGTAAGAGAAAATGAAGAAGTGGATGTTGTATATTTGCATTCCTGGCAAATAAAAAGCCCTTTGCCACAGTGTCCACTTCCTGGGCTGGTCTGTGCATCTTTAATATTTTCTGTGGTTTTAATGTTCTCTGGTGAGAGATGGAGGTGTGTTTTTACCTCAGGTGCGGATCGATGAGTTTGATTACTCCAAGCCCATCCAGGGGCAGCAGAAGAGGCCATTTGAGGAACACTGGAGGAAGCACACTCTCTCATATGTGGACATCAAGACTGGGAAGGTATGTGGGCATACATCAGCCCAAGGATGTGCTGAGTCACTCTATTTGGCCTTTGATGGTTGACCAGTTTAGAAAGCAACCTAGTTTTAAACCAGTTGTTAACAGAACCAAGATATTACTGAAAAAAAAATGTGAGTCTTGCTTCTTGCTAGAAACAGAAACCAGTGCCTGGGTGGTTCACAGGGACCCTTAGTATAGGTCTAGCTCTCTTCTTCTGTACCAGATAAAGAGCACTGGGCAGTGATCAGATGTCTGATGCTTGTCGTAGGGAGATAGTGGTGGCTACTGTTAGTATCTTTGTATCACTGTGATGAAATACTTGACATGAATAACTTAAAGAATGATAGATTTATTTTGTCTCCCAGTTTTAGAAAGTTAAGTCCATTGTTGCGTGGATTCATTCAATTAGGCAGAATCTCGTGACAAAGACAGCTGTTCACCTGGTAGCAGGAGGCTAAGACAGGAGAAGCTTGAGTTGGAGGCCAACATAAGCTGTAGAGGGAAATGGGGTTGGAGGAATTACCATAATTTACATAATTCTCATGCCTGTAAATGTACTTGATGGTTTAATTTTACGGAAGCCCAGAAGAAATAGCTGTTTGTAAATGTTCATGCCTTGATTCACCGTAACTCTTTTCTCCAAGGTTACTTTGGAGTATAGACCTGTTATTGACAAGACTTTGAATGAGACTGACTGTGCCACTGTACCTCCTGCTATCCGTTCCTACTGATGAGACCTGAAGCTACAGGACCAGCTTATGTGATTAAATATATAGCTTACCTAGGTTTCCTCTCACACTTGTCTTGTGAAAATTCTGTTCTCATGAACAAGGAGTCACTTCATAGAATATGATCAACAGCTTGGTAGTACTTGCTGTAAGGGACTTGAGTTGCATCAGACCTTGTCTCTTTATTCTTGTGCAGTGATAAAACTGGCATAATTCTTAAGTACAAATGAGCAATCTTTTATTTCCAAATAAAACCATGTAGTATTTGATTTTAGTCCTATCTATTGGTCTGAAATAGCAAATATAATTTTCTTCCCCTGTCTAGCTGCAGCAGTTGTGTTTTTCAAGTATTGTTTTGTTTATTTACTGCTCCATATACTAAACTAGACTTTGGGGAATGTTAGAATGTAAATGGAAAATAAAATTGAGAAGTAGGGCGGGTCCTTAATAATTTGAAGGAAAGTTTGGGTATGGTAATTATTGAGCCAGTGCCTTGTTTAGGTTCCTGGTAGGGAGAGGTATATGCATATGTCCATGTATATGTCCGTGTATATATGAGGGAGTATGTGCTGGCTAGCTTTGTTAACTTGACAAAATCTAGCGTCACCTAGGAATAGAGTCTCAATGAAGGATTGCTTCAGTTAGCTTGGTCCGTGGGCATGTCTTTGAGGGATTGGCTTGATTATGTTCGTTGTTAAGGGAAGACTGCCCACTGTGGGTACCACCATTCTCTAGACAAAGGAATCTGGACTGTATTAAGAGCAAGCTGAGCATTCCCCATGCATGCATTTATTCATTGTCTACTTCTCACTGTGAATGTAACTAGTTGCTTCAGGTTCCTACCCTGACTTCCTTGAAGTTAAGGACTTTAACCAGTAATTGTAAGCCAAATAAACCCTTTCTCAAAGTTGCTTTTGGTCAAGGTGTTCTATCACAGCATAAGAAATGAAACTAGCATAGTACATGCTTATGTGGAGACCAGAGCGTGATATTAGGGTTGTTGGGCCAGAAATAAAAGAAAGGTGATAGGAATCTAGCCACTAAAAATGACCCAGAAGTTTTTTGTCTGTTATAGAAAGTAGCCACAGAAAAGTTGCTTTTTACATGCAGGAAAAAAATGATTATATTTTGTCTACACAGTGCTCATCACTACTAGAAAAGGATGGGCTTTGGTATACACAGCAGTATGGATGAATCTCAAGGTTATTGACAAGTGTAAGAAGAAGGTGCACACTGATTCCACTTGAAGTCTAGAAACTGCAAACTGACACGTAACAACAGAAGACAACAGAAGATCAGTAGCTCTATGCAGATTTGGAGAAGGGGGAGGTCCCAAAGATGAAGGGGAAAGTTTTGTGAGATAATTATGTTTGTTATTTTCTGCTAATTATACCTCAAAACTTAAAGGGGCGGGGTGGGGGAGAAAAGCTATACGAAAGCCAGTGTATTAGTCAAGTTTCTATTGCTGTGAACAGATGCCATGACCAAGGCAACTCTTGTAAAGGACAACATATTTAATTAGAGCTGGCTTACAGGTTCAGAGGTTTCATCCATTATCATCAAGGTGGAAACATGGCAGCATTCAGGTAGGCATGGCACAGGAGGAACTGAAAGTTCTACATCTTGATCTGAAGGCCACTAGGAGAAGACTGGCTCCTACGTGGCCAGGAGGAGAGTCTCAGAGCTTATCCCCACAGTGACACACTTTCTCCAACAAGGCCAGACCTACTCCAAGTGCCACTCTTTGGGCCAGGCATATTAAGACCACCACAGGCAGACATGATGCTGCTTGCCTATACTCCCAGCACTTTGAGAGGGTGAGGCAGAAGATTGCCCCATGTTGGAGGCCAACCACGTCTATCTAGCAAGACTTTGTTTCCAGAAAGTAATAAGGAAAAGCAAATTCCTCACCTATAAAATTGGTAAACACTCTAAAGAACACACGAAGTGATGGTATGCAAAGACTCTTGTACATGGCCAATGGAAATGCAAAGCATTGCAGCTTTGGTAGAAGAGAATTTGGTAACATCTAACAAAACTACTTAAGCATTTGCTCTTTGTCTCAACAGTTCTAGGACTCCACTTAAGAAATGAAGTGAGCTTTAAGATTGAGTCTTCAGGAAAATGGAAGTGGAGCTCATATTTTTCATAATCCAATTAGAGGGCAGGATGAAACTTAAGCAAGGCATGGTGGCACAAACCTGTAATCTCAGAACTCAAGCTGAGGCAGGAGAATCTTAGTTTAATGCCTTGTCTGTGTAGAGAATCTTTGTGTGCTGTGTGGAAGCATAACGTGTCAATAAAAAAGCCTATGGCCAACGAGCCAAAGCAAGACTAGAAGGTGGGACATCCATCAGGGAGAGAAGTCTGAAAAAGAGTGAGGCATGTGAGAGATTCACCTTGAACTCTGGAAGAGATGGGGCATAAACCTGAGGAGAGGTAACTAATTATATCAAAGACATAGAATAATTTAAATATGTCATATAAATAACTAGTCAGGAAATTAGCCAAAGCTTATGGCCTAATCATTTATTAATAAATAATTGGTCTCAGTCGTTATTTTTGGGAACAAAGTGGCTGGGAGCGAAAGCCCACAGTTCCACTTGCCTTAAATGACTGCAAAGTTTCAAACTGTTTATTGTCTTTTTAATATTAAAAACAACAGTTCCTTGCTGGGAGATCTGTGCGTTCATCTATGGTGGAGGTACTGGATAGCTGATTGAAAGAATGAGGAAGATCTTCGGTGTGGTCTATGCCTGTTTTCCCAGTACTCTGGAGGCTGATATGTGAGGATAAAAAAATTCAGATGTGACTGGAGAGGTAGTTCAGAGGTTAAAAGTTCATACTTTTCTTTCAGAGAACCTGAATTCCCAGCACATGGGGTAGCTCAAAACTATTCCCAGGGCTATCTGATCCCTCCGTTCTCCTTGGGTACCTGCACTTGGTCCCACATCCACACAGACACATAATTAAAAATAATGAAAATGAAAAGTTTAAACATAGCTTGTGCTATATAGGAAGAGTTTCACAAAAACCCACACATAAATGGCATTATGTTTCATACAATATAAATGAATGCTTGTTTGCTTGCTTTGAAAAATAAACCAACAAAAACACTAGCAAGAAGAGAAACAGAAGATTGACCTGTTTTATTGCACCAGGAATTTCAGTTCTTAAGGTTCTGGTTGTACCCCCAAAGTTTGCATTTCTAGAATGACCAAGGAGTTTGAAAACTCTAGAATGACATGGCTCACCAAAAGGCAGGATAGCCCTTGGAAAGTTGTGACTACTGAGTATCATGGCTCCATTCAGAAGGTTTGATGAGTATGCAAAGCTTTATGGGAATGCTAGAGTTTCAGAGCAATATTGAAGGTTAGTACTTGAAACACAAGAGTCCCCTGCAGCATAATATGGTGGTGTTTTCCTAGTAATCACAAATGTAAATTTCTGTACTTCACTAATGATCTAGGAATCAGAGCTTCAAGAATTAAACACTGTAAAAGAAACAGCAAACCAGGTAAGTGAAAGTTAGTGCCAGGTATAATGGCACCTTGAAGGAAACAAAAAGACACATTCAGACTTGTACTTAGCAATGCTTTATCATAGCCACATGTAGCTATTTACATTTTAATTAACTTGAAATTTAAACCTACTTCATTACACTGGTCCATCTCAGTGCTCTGTAGCCTCATGTGGCAAGTGGCTATGTCAGACTGAGCATGTCCAAACAAGTTCATCTTTGGCCAGTGGTGGTGTGTGGAGATTTGCTGCTTCCTCACACCATCTAGTACACATTTGACACACTCAGTACTCACTAAGAAGCCTGAGTTACGGAAAAATCGATAGGTTCTCTTTGGTGTTAAGTTCAAACCAGAATAATATTGGAGCCAAGCGACAAAGTTTCAACATTAATTTGAGAAAGACTGGGGTGTGCTGAGCATATTTGGCTCTGCCCAGAGGCTGTTTCAGAACAGGTAACTAAAAGAACTTGTCTTCCATGGGCAAATGTTCAGTGCTGCAATCCACCTGGGAAAGTAAGCAAAGGAACCAATGTGGCTTAGAGATACACTGTTAAATTAGATATGTATGAAGACATGCATGCATCTGTGCATACACAAAAATACCTTTATGTAAAAGATATGACAATGACTTACCTATGTCATACACCTCAGCTCCCAGAAAGCAAATGTTTAGAAAAGGTCTAAAGGAAAAATTTTGTTTATATAGTAGCTCAAAGAAGTAGCTCAGAGAATTAGGCTAAAGGAAAGAGTGGCCCAATATGCAGACACATGATATGATTAACATTATAGGAGGAGGACAGTGTTATCTCATTTATTTCTCTACTCCTGGAAAGCTTAGAACAGACCTGGTTAGGAGGAAACTAAACCTGCGATAGGGTAAGGAGATAGATGGTGGTGCCTGGAAGACAGCTACTTGTAAACTGTTGCAGAAGGTGGTCTCTTTGGGACTGGGCCTTTATAGCATTCCAAGGTCAGCAAACAGCTAGTAGAGTCCAGATTCTGTTGGTAGGGTCCTCGGATCTGCTGAAGTAAGTTTCTCTGTACTAGAAAATTTCCAGTTCAAGTAGGAAAATTATGGTTAAAATTTTTCTATTTCTGGAAAAGAGAAAAGGAACCAGAGATAGGACAGGATAAAAATGGATTTCAGATTCTAAATAAAAGAACTGGAAAAGTCTGAAAGATTATTCAACAAGTGAGATGAACAGTTTATAGGAAATTTAAAAAAAATTAATTCACCAAATCATGGAAAAAAATCTACCTTTCTTAAAGAATTTTGTAGATTTTGAGGTAAATGTCAAAGCTATAAGATGTTTCTTTGAAGAATTTGAAAATCTCTTTAGATATGGACAAGAACAAGAAAAATGGAGCAGAAAGCGATACAGTTGGGAGCTGATCAGATCTATAGCTGTGCTAAATAATGGATGGTTGTTCAAATGGAAGTTTCAGATGTACAAGGCCATATTCTTGGCCCTTGGTCTCTTCACCCTCAGCAAGTAAACTAAAACCCCATAAAGACAGCATAGCAGTTCTTATTGTGATAAATCCATCCTTGGATGAGGAATAGGAAGGCTGGAATATCCCTATGACAGAATCAGAGTAACTTGTATCTTGAACTATTCACAGTATACAGATCTAGGTGGAAGGATGGTCCGACAGGACGAGAATGTGACCGGTTGGTAGTTGCCCCAATGCTGTGCATTCTCCCATTCAGGGACATTCCAAACTTTAATATAAAAGCACCATAGAATTAGTATCTAGAACGAAGAAAGGAATAATTAAAAGGAGTTACCACCAAAAGTACAGAAGTCCAAGTAAGGATTGGAGAGAACGAAGCTCTCACCTCAGGACCAAATCTCACTAGAGCCATTTACAAATGAAGTCACTGCAAACCTAGAGAGGCTGGACATCGACCGATATAAGCAAGTGGGAAGGTGGGGTACGGACAGATGGACAAACTCCAGAGTGCACAAGATGTCACTTTGAGTTTCCGCCGAGAATTTCATGCGGTTGGAGCACATCACATCAGCACTAAATACTAATGCAGATGTAAAGGGAAGCAAGCCGTGGATCCAAGTGAAAGCTTTCACCACTTTCCACTACAGGTCGAGGCGTTTGTAAGCTCGGGTCAGCCCCTCGCGGTGTGTCTCTGCAGAGCTCACCGGCCGCAGCTCCGGGCTGAGACACACAGGAGGGCGGAGCGGGATAGGGCTAAAAGGCAAGGGACAGCCAAGGCGCGGCAAGCTGAGCAGGAGGCGGAGCTCAGGCTAAACCCACGGCCCTCCAGACGTTGCGTGGCAACTGACCACGCCTGCCAAGTGACTCAAAGGCACGCGCTTCCGTTGTTCCCAGGAAGTTGTGGGCTCCCGGTCTTGCCCCTTACTGAGGCGGAAGCACAGCTTGTGGAGCTGGGCCGCTTTACTGCTGTGCATCAGCCCATGGCTGCCTACTCCTATCGCCCAGGCCCAGGTGCTGGCCCTGGCCCTGCTGCTGGAGCTGCACTGCCAGACCAGAGCTTCCTGTGGAACGTCTTCCAGAGGTGAGGCCAGCGCCGCCCAGCTCCTTCGGCCCTTGGGTCGGTCCTCAGTTTCCAGGGCCTACCTTCCCGTCCTCTCTTTCCCTACCCCTCCCTCCCCCGACCTCCTTCCCAATCCTTTCTACTCCCCTCCATCCCCGACTTCCTCTCTTCTACAGTAGCACAAGGTTCGGATTCATGTTGACAGTTACTTTGCCCAAGTCCGAAGGGCGCGGACCAGTCGCCCTACAGGGTCAGGGGTGCTTGCGTTAGAAACAGGACAAATCTTAAGTCAGGAAAACAGCATCAGCGAAAAGAGCTGGCTGCTATTGCATGTCTTCTGTCCCTGGTCGTCGTTTTGAATGACCGATTGTCTCTCCACTGACTCGTGCCAAAGAATGACTTATTCGCTCTAGAGAATCTTTACCTATTATGGAAAACGTGAACTGGTGCAGGTGTAAATTAAGCGAACTTAAAGAGCTAAAAGAAAGCTTGAGAAGAAATAGAGATGATTCAACCCTTCGTACTACTTCTGGTTGTTCCTTAGTCTCTGGCACACCTGGGGGCGTGTGACATTCCAGTTGAGCTAAGAGGAAGGTCTGGTCAGAGTAACATTCCAGACCTAGTGTTTTGGAAATGCTTTATTTTTCTTTTACTTTTAATCACCAACTTACCTGGTCTTTTTTTATTTTATAGGGTTGATAAAGACAGGAGTGGAGTGATTTCAGACAATGAGCTTCAGCAAGCATTATCCAATGGTGAGTTGAAGCTTGATTCATTCACAGTAAGCAATTTCCTTCCTGGAGTTACTTCCAAGGAAGTCCTTAAGACTAAACTGCCATTACCAGTCTAAGGTAAAGGTGTTTCTAAGCTATTTTCTTGATTATCCTTGTTGCCTCATCAAGATCCAGAACAAATGCATGTGAGCCTCAGAAACTGCTTTCTGAGAAATGGGAGCTTCAGAGTAGTCCTTCCGGAGAGTTAAGAAGGTTAGCTCTATGTAACAGAGGTCCCTTACTTATCTAGAAGGCCTTTGACCTACTCTCTAGTCTTAGCAACTGCTCTGAAGAGGATCATCAGGGACACTGACAAATTGTCAGGTGGCATTTAGAAGTAACTGTTTAGTTTTTGAAAGGCTTCAAGGTGGTCCTTAGGGACTTTTGTGGAAATATGTTTGCTATAAGAACTGCTAAAACTTTTTTTTTTTAAATGGTGCACTGAGTTGGGGGCGGGGGGCTGGAGAGATGGCTCAAAGGTCAAGAGCACTGACTGTTCTTCCAGAGGACTTGAGTTCAATTCCCAGCACCCACATGACAGCTCACAACTGTGTGTAACTCCATTTCCAGAGGATGTGACACCCTCACAACAATGAACGTAAAATAAGATTATTTTTCTTATAAAATAAGATTATATTATATGTTCTATTATATAATATATATTATTATAAAATAAGATTACATACACACACACACACACACACACACACACTAAAACTCTGGGACCAGTTTGGGAAATAGACATATGGGAGATACTGTCAGCAGGAGCATGGGGAGGTATTTGTATAATGTAAGGAACTCTGTGAGCCAGCAGAATTGAGAGGATTGTGGATTTTGTATGGAGCTCTTCATGGAGTCATGTTCTCGCTGGTGTCAGTGTCATTAATCTTTTGTGGCACCATTAGAGACAATTTTTTTTCTTTAAATTTTTTTAATTTGAGATTTTATTTATTTTATTTGTATGAATGTTTGACCTGCTTGTATATATGTAAGCATACCAAGTGTATGCCTGCTTCCCGTGGAGGATAGAAGTGGATATATGATCCCCTGGAACTGGAATTATAAATGGTTGTAAGCCACCGTGTAGTTGCTGAGAATCAAACCTGGTTCCTGTGCCACAGCAACAAGTGTGCTGTCTGGGCTGTGCCCAGTCTCCTCATCCTGGCCCCTCCTTTTTTTTTTTTTATACCAACTCATGAGTCCTAGACTGGCCTTGAACTTCTATGTAGCCAAGGATGACTCTTAAACTTCTGATCCTCCTGCCCCTAACTCCTGAGTACTTAGTGCTGGTTTACTCTGTACTAAGGATAGAGTCTAGAACTACATGCACAGTGGACAAACACCCTACCTACTGAGTACATCCGTAACCCTAGAGACCTATAGCTGGTACAGACAAGGTATAAAAAAAGCACAAAGGCTTCAGGGTGAAAGGAAGTGACAGCACCGAAGATATCAGGGCAGAAATACTGTTGTCATTTGTCACCTGCTCTGTGATAGAACTAGCATTTATGCTCACTGATAATCAGCTCCATTCCAAATAGTCAGAATACAGAAAATAAATACAATTTAATCATGTTAGCTGAGAGATAGAGAATAGGGTGGTAAAGAGGAAAGGAAAGTTACCAGTAAATCATAAATCTGACTTTAAAATTTTTAATAGCTAATGTGAAGAGAAAAATGTATTTAGTTAATATAATCTTGGTTTTTCCAAAATACAAACACATAGTTACCAAAGCCTCTTGGGATACACAGACATGGGGCCAGTTCTTATGCCCCCCAGCAAGATTTTTCCCCTGTTTAGCTTGGGCATCAATTTTAAAGTGATTCTGACACAAATGAGGGCTTAGTGTCCTTCAGGCTCACACACACTCTCTTTCTCTCTCTCTCTCTCTCTCTCTCCCCCCCCCTCTCCCCCCTCTCTCTCCCCTATTTTTTTTTTTTTTTTTGAGACAGGGTTTCTCTGTGTAGCCCAGGCTGTCCTGGAACTCACTCTGTAGAGCAGGCTGGCCTCGAACTCAGAAATCCGCCTGCCTCTGCCTCCCAAGTGCTGGGATTAAAGGCGTGCGCCACCACCACCTGGCTCTCTCTCCTATTCATAGGGTTAGAGTTCTTATGACCTAACCACTCTGCAAGGGACCTGCCTTTTAATACTGTTAACCATGGCAACTAAATGCTTCTTTCAGTTTCAGAGGGAATAACTTTCAAACTTTAGTTCTCTCTGGCTTTTAGATTATAAGCTTCATAAAGAAGTTTCACACTATACTGTGCAGGGACAATTAGCATTGAATAGTTGCATATGAGTTCTCACCACCCTTCTCAGAATTGCTATGTTTATATGATTTAAACTGTTTTGACTTTTTTTTTTTTTTTTTTTTTTTGAGACAGGGTTTCTCTGTGTAGCCCTGGCTGTCCTGGAACTCACTCGGTAGACCAGGGTGGGCTCGAACTCAGCAATCCCCCTGCCTCTGCTTCCCAAGTGCTGGGATTAAAGGCATGCGCCACCACCGCCTAGCCTGTTTTGACTTCTAATCAGTCTTCTAGGATTGGTTTTTTGCTTTGCTTTAGAATCAGATTAAACTATTTAAAGAAATTTAATTAATATGCTATTGGAAGGGAAGAGTGAAGTTAAAAATAACATGGTTTCTTACTTCACTTTAGTCATCTCTAAGACCTCTTTGTTGCTGTGTAGTTGACACCATACTAGGAGTGTTTATGAGTACACTGGGCCTCTGTGAGACTTATTTATATAGAAGAATATGGTCAGTAGGCAGGTAGAACACAGAACAGGATTTGTTTTCTCATCTCTGTGACCACAGTACCTTCTAGAAGCAACTCATGGAAAGAAAAACTTGTTTTGAATCACAGTTTGGGTTCAATCCATCCAGACGGGGAGGGTTTGGTGGAACAGAATCATTCACTTCCTGGCAGGCAGGGAGCCTAAAACAGGAATTCTCTGTTCCTCTTTCTTCTTTTTTCCTTTTATTCTGTCTGGACCCCACTCCATGGAATAATGCCACATACATTCAGGGTGGGTCTTTCCCTCCAGTTAATTCTATCTGGAAATGGCCTCATGAACACAGAGATCTATCTTACTCATCTCCTAGGTGATTGTTTCTAACTCCTCCAGTCAAGTTGCAATAGGATTGATTTCTGTTACCATTATGAAGTAATGTGTCATCAACATAGATTAAAAGTTAATTTTTTTTCAAGTTCCTTTTTGGTTTATTTGTTGCTTAGTTAGTTTTTTGTGACGTATAGCCCAGGCTGGCTTTTATTTAAACTTACTGCTTGGCTGAGGATGATTTTGAACTCCTAATTTCATGCTGGGATTATAGACACGTGTCACTACGCTCACCTCTTTTTAGTGTTTTTGAAGTAGATTTGAGTTACTGAATATATTAGTGATTTGAGATGCATGTTTTAGTTGTACTTTGAAAACAGGCTTATTTTCTCTTTTTTTTTTTTAAAAAATTATTTGAAGACATTTTTATCAAATAGGATTGTAGTTTAGGATAAAAAAGAGCTGAAGGAAATCATACCTCTATCTATGCAAGATGATTACCTGTAAAATTATTATTCAATCACTAACAGTCCTGGAGCATTGTCAAGATTGAAGGTGGTCTTTGGGACCCCAGCACAGTCTGACATATGTTCTCCCCAGAAATTCACACAAGTGAAGCTCTACAGAGAAGCAGCATCCAGCCTCTGGTAATTACAAATAGGTTAAACTCGGCAGTATAGACTAGGTACTGACCAGAATTGCTCAGAGCTCATACAGGTTAAGGCAACCAGATCTCTTGGTGTCCTAGGAAGCAGGCCCCTGCTTGCAAACTCTGTTCTAGAGCAGGCCACTGAGTCTCATGGACTAACAATAGACCAGGCACTTAGAGCTTCTTGTAACTTAATCTTCTTTGATCTAATTGATATTTTGTCACTTGTTTTCAGGTACATGGACTCCATTTAATCCAGTGACTGTGAGGTCAATCATTTGTAAGTATCCACACAGACAGGCTAGGTATTTCTCTGGAAGCAACTATAATAACTTCATTCAGATATTGTGTGGGCTCTTATGTTTCATCCTCTCTGCCTCTGTAATATGTAGATGTCTTCACTTATCCGTTAGTTTAAATTTTCATCTTAGTTCATCCTCTCCATTTCTGATTCTAAGGTTGTAGATCCATAAAATCTTCACATTACAGTTTCTTTAAGCCTTATTCTGTTATTTTGGTAGCATCTTTTTTAATTCATGTTTGTGATTCTTTTATTTAAATGTTATATGTAATAGTCTTTTTTTTTTTTTTTTGAGACAGGGTTTCTCTGTATAGCCCTGGCTGTCCTGGAACTCACTCTGTAGACCAGGCTGGCCTCGAACTCAGAAATACTCAGAAATCCACCTGCCTCTGCCTCCCAAGTGCTGGGATTAAAGGCATGCGCCATCACCGCCCAGCTGTAATAGTCTTTTCAACTTTAAAAACCGCCTCTACTTAAGAATTACGTATGTTAATTTACATCTGTGATTTCAAAGTCTGCATGAAGGCAGCCTGCATGTAATAATTCTTCCTGCTGAATTTCATGCATGTAACTGATTACTTTCATGTTTTAGTCATCTTTATTTGTTTTGCGAGCTAGTATTTGGTTGAATTTAATATGCTTGTACCAAGGTCTGAGCTGGAGCTAGAGGTGGGCCCTCCAGGAAGGGTTTCCACCATTTCTTTCTTACTGAGATGTAGATCATCAGTTTTGGTTCTCTCTGTGTGTTAGTCACTTTTTCCATTGCTATGATAAAACACCATGACTTAGGTGAAGAAAGACACTATTTGGGCTTACAGTATCAGAGGTCCAGGGTTAGAGTTCATAGTAGTGGGAAACCTGGCAATAGGCAGCAGGCCTGGTGGCTTGAACAGGAAACTAAGTGCTCACATCTTGAACCACAAGCCTAAAGCAGAAAGAGAGAGAGTGAAAGAGCACTTTGAAACCTCAAAGCCTGCCCTCACCGACCTATGTCATGCAGCAAAGCCACACGTCTTAAACCTCCTCTAGCCAGCACCTTAAAACAGGTATTTCTTGACCCAGGAGAACTCCGCTTAGCCTCCCTCTAGAGGTGTGACACCTGGGCAGTAAAAAGGTTTACTCTGGCTCAGGACTTTGAGCTAGGAAATGGGGCCTTAACCTTTGCACTCCATTTTCCTTCTGATAAAATGAGAGTACTCTTAGTGTTTCCGTTTTTCAGAGCATGTTCTATCGTAACTGTCTACCTTCTACACAGTGGTGAATGTGTATTCTGGTGGTCATTACTTAGGGGCTAGTATTAGATGACTGTCCTCCACATTCCCTCTATCCTAGGAAGGGATAAGTAGGCTTTTAGGAATCCAATAATATGTTCAACAAACTAACCTTTACTCAGCAGCTGGCTCCATGCTAGCACCTGAAGGTCTTCGAGGTGGCATGAAACTGTCAGCAGTGTCCTGTGGTTGGTTGTCTTTTGCTGTTGAACATGCAAACCTAATGTGTGTGTGCTGTCTCTCTTCATCTCAGCTATGTTTGACCGAGAAAACAAGGCTGGTGTGAACTTCAGTGAATTCACAGGTGTGTGGAAGTATATCACAGACTGGCAGAATGTCTTCCGGACCTACGACAGGGACAACTCTGGGATGATTGACAAGAACGAGCTCAAACAAGCACTCTCAGGTTTTGGTAATTCACTTGTCTTGATTGTATAGCATATTTCATTTTGGAATATAGGAGTTTCTCAAGCTTTGTTTTACTATGTTCCATTTATTGATTCTTTTAACCCAGTCCATGTGAAATTTCTGTTTATGTTATACAGGTTTATATTTTGATTCTATTTTTGTCATGAAGATTTATATGTGACATGGAGTCTTTCACACAGTGTTTCATCCAAAATGAGATAAGGGCTATGCAAATCATCTACTTTTTTGTGAAATGAGATGGTGTCATGAGCAAAATTGAGAATGTGGCTTCTGGAAAAATTTAAAGTAGAAAAATGAAAACATAATTGTGTGGGGTAGTTGGCAGCACATATGTAGTGGTTTGTCAAATTACATGAACATAGTGATAAAATAACAGTAAGACGTAATCCTACGTAATCCTATAAATGATAAAATGTATCAATCCATCCAAATTTTGCTTCAGTGGGAAATTAGAAAGTGTGTGTGCCCATTCTCAAATGCATTTAGTACGTGTGTGTTTGGTGTGGGCTTAGGCATGCAAAGTGTGCTGTGTTTCTCACAAGTATTCATAGTACCTGTCCAGAGCATAATTAGAGGCTGCCAGAACTAGCCTTGAGTCTGAAAGAAAAGTGGGAATGTTTAGCTACAAAGGAGTCACTGAAATCTTTGCAGCACATCTATAACTGGTAATGGTTACACCAAGATTCGAATTTGGAACACTGTCATATAGCACTCTGTCCTTTTGCCCTAACAAAACCCTTCTGTGCTTCATTTCTTAAAAGGTTGCAAATAGGTGTCTTCCAGAAAAATTTTATTAGAAAGTGAATTATAACCTAGTGTATTATGAATATCTTGAGTTTCACTTTCTTAAAGTAGGTTATTCCCTATTAATATGGCTTCTGTAATTCTGCTGTTTCTCCTTCCAGCATGATAGCGACCACCCCTTTTCTTCTGTCCTCTCCCTTCTGTCTGGTTGTTGTTAGGCCCAGTAAGAAGCATAAGCACCCTCTGTGTCCTGATGAGACCAGTGACATTTCAGGATTTCCTAAGGAAAACAGTGGAAAGCCTGTCTGGTTATGGACCAGTGGGCCATCTTGGACAGTATCAGCATCTTCCTCACTTTCTAAACATTTCTCAGCACAGTCCCCTGTGTACTCTCCAGGTGAACTCCTGCCATGATTTTTGCTGTTTGCCCTGTTACAGGGCATTACTCTTTAACTGTCCAGGAAAAGGAAGTATCTTTCTGACTGCATACTAATTTGGAATATTTTCAGTGGCATCTATTAGGAAGTTGGCTGTAAAAGTAAAAGTTCATATTCTGACTTCCAAAAGGGATGTTGCTTTTGGGTAAACAGGAGCTTAGTAGAGAATAAGAGCATCAGTGATGTTTCAGGCTAACCCAGTGGTACCTATGACTCATTTCATAATGAGTTTTTAATAATAAAATGGTTTTTAATAATAATAATGCTTTGCCTGAATTAGGATCAGGCAAGACCCACACACAGCCTTTCTCAGGCCATTTACTGGTTGTGGGAACACAGATTAATACCATGCAAATTATTCCTGTATCCACTGGGAGTCATTGATTTTAATCCGATTGTGACTGCATTGGGATTCCTCCAGAAGCACAGGGGTATGTAGCTTCTGGTAGTGGAACTTTTAGTTGTCTAGGTGCCCACTGCCCATAGATCAGTGGCCTGGACCAGTGGTGTCAATGGAATCATTTTTCTGGTAGTATCATACCTTCTATTAGTTTCTTAATAGAAAAGGACTTTGCCTCTCACCAAAGGCTGTTGGCTATTGGAAGTAGACACAGAGTATTTCCATTTCTGGTGAGATTCTCACCCTCTAGGATTACAGAAGAATATCCCTGGCAGAGTTGGAGGGTAAATATGTCTTTGTACTACCTTCAGCCCTCTTCTGAAGGCATTCTACCTGGTCTATCTTTCCTGAGATGATCAAGGCTGACTGCAAGACATTTCCCTTGTTGAAAATTAGGATCTGATCTTGCTACTTGTGCAAGAGTGGAGGCCTTCAGGTGGCCTTATCCTATTAGATAGATACAAGTTGAGCTATAATCTTGCAATAAGCAGACCAGGTCTAATATGTATCTCTATAGTCAGTCCTAACCAGGCCACAGGGCTGAGCACAAAGTGTTTTGGCTCTAAGGCAGTGTTGTTCTTGTGTGCCCTTGTATTGAAGGAGCTCTGTGGAGGTCAATTTGCTGCCAATTTTTGGCCCCTCTAGGGAGCATTCTTTTGTGGTTTACTTCTTTGTAGTTTACTTTGCTAGTTTGTCTATCGCTTTGAATTACCTACAAGAGTATCAGTGGTCAAAGAAATTGCAAATTGATTCCAGCAGCAATGGGATTGCTTCCATGCACAGACAGGGAATCTTATATATTTGTTCTCATTTCATCTGTCCCTATCCTGGCAGGAGACTAGCAGTGCCTATCTTGCTCTGTCTACACCTGAGCCTGAAGCACTGTTCTTGGAGAGTCAGGGCTTAGCCAGGGCCACTACCTCACATGTTAGGTTTAAGTGAGGCATGATATCTGTTCCCTACGTACTATCTCTTTCAGACTTCAACTGAGGGTCCTATCTTCTGTTTGATTTGTGAGGAAGGGGGCTCCTGTAGCAATATTGATATCACACATTTGTATAGGTTTCCTGAGTATAAGTTCCCGTCTTCTCTCCTAACAATTGCTCTGGAAGGTGCTGTGAACATGTTTTTGTGTTTGAACATTTATCAGTGTAATGATTAAGTTTCATATAGTAATTAACTTCGAGATTCAGACAATAGGTGTACAAATACCTATTCCACCAAGACTGAAAACCAGTAAAAACATTTTGTCACCTGGATTTTGTCTCCTGAATTAATAAGATTACCACGGTCACACAGGTGGTAAGGAAAGGAAGCAGATGAGGGGTGCCCTCCTTTAATGTGGCCTCTGGTGATGTTTGTATGTCTGGTGTGTCCACACATCTTCATCCCATCATCCTCTCCTGAAGACCTTTCAGAGACACTCAGTAAATTAGAAATAGACTCATAATGCCCAGCGGTCTGTTACTGACCTTGAACTTCATGAGACTAATTAACTGCACACTCAGAGACTTTAAGGGTCATAATGCCTAGTAACACATTATTGATTCTAATCTTGATGAGACTGGTTAGCTGTATTTTCAGAACCCTGACACTAAAAGAAATAATTTGTTTATATTGAGACACATGTAACTAGAACCTTTAGTTACATTTTAGCTTTCAGAGCATTGTGTAATGATAAGTGACCAAGGGTAGCAAGTCACTGAGAACACTCATATCTAGATAAGTTGACATAGTGAGGTGTCTCTACTAGGTTCACAATTACCAGGCCTAATAACTAAAACTAACTAAAACTGCCTTGTAGGTGTTTCCTTGGGCACAAGCAGAATGAGTACAGTTAGCTAACGTAAGCCAGTGAGCTCATAATAAGCAAGACAGTAAGAGGACTTGCAAGTTGTTACTGGTGTTTACAATCACTTCACAGTTCTGACAACATATTTATTTCAGAATCTTGTATTTAGGTAGTATACTTAGTTTCCAGAGTGTCTTTCAATACATTTTTACCTTTTTTCTCTTCTTATTCCCACCTAACTACTGTTGATATAAGACCTGGGAGTCTTAGAAAGTTTAGGCAGTGATTCGTACTTTAATCTTCCTCTCCTAGTCTGTCTCTGATCTGACTCTAATCTTTCCTCTCCAAGGCTACCGGCTCTCTGATCAGTTCCATGACATCCTCATCCGAAAATTTGACAGGCAAGGACGAGGGCAGATCGCATTTGATGACTTCATCCAGGGTTGCATCGTCTTGCAGGTGACCAAGCAGCTTCATATGGATTTACTGTGACATGCAGAGGTGGGAGTTGGGGGTTGGGGCACAAATGGAGTAACCATCAGCCATCCTAGAGTGAGTACTTAACTTCTCTTCTGTCTAAGTTTTGGTGCTAGCAAAACTTTAAATTTTAAACCCTTGGAACTAAGATCATGTGCCTAATAGTGATCTTTCAGTATTTGTTCCTTAAGATTATAATGACCTGAAATATGCCGGTTCCCTATTGATGTCACAGCTCTTATGACCTTTTTAGCATAAGACATTGCATTTTTATGATAAAGCTGGTATGGTGAACATAGATGCCAGTCATATGTAAGTTTAGCAATATGTATAGTACATAATCCTTGATAATAATTGAAATACTATACGTTTTATTTTGGGAAACAAGGTCTTATACCTCTGAATTGCCTTAAATTCACTATGTAGTCTATGCTGGCTATGAACTCACCCTTCAAAATAATGGAATTATAGCTGTGTACCATATGCCTAACTTTTTTATCACTACAGTAAGTTTACCTTCTGATATAATACAAACAAAATACAAGGTACTAGAAAGAACATGCATTGTTGCACGGTATCAGCTGCCTGCATTTCATTCTCACTGTGATCCTTGATAATGCCAAGCAGCCATACCAAGCATTGGATGACCTGTGCTCTCTAAACATGTTAAGGGTGTACAGACAGCCATTATTGCCCAGTGCATGTTCCTGTCAAAGAAGTAGGCCCTACTGTTATTTTTAGATAGAGATCCAGCTAGGTTTTTTTTTTTTTTTTTTTTTGGTTTTTCGAGACAGGGTTTCTCTGTGTAGCCCTGGCTGTCCTGGAACTCACTCAGTAGACCAGGATAGCCTTGAACTCTCGAACTCAGAAATCCACCTACCTCTGCCTCCTAAGTGCTGGGATTAAAGGCGTGCGCCACTACCACCCGGCTCCAGCTAGGTTTAAGCTTTGGAAATCCTAAAGTTTTGCTATGGAACTTTCAAACAAAAGCAACAATTAGGGTAGCAGTGTAATGACCAGACTTAACAGTTGTTAGCTCACGGTGGCCCATATGAGGCTTTCATGCTCTAGCCCTTTTCCTGAAATAGATTCAGTACATAGAAAGCAAATGTTTTCTCCATTAATACTTCAGTAGAACCCTTCTCTAAGAGGGAAGTTCTTAGATATTGATTCTAGGCTAAGGTTGCCTTTGTTGGTTACAGAACCACTGAAAGATGTAGACAGCATTAAATCTTGAGATATAATGTAGAATTTTGGAAAATACTCTTAGATTGTTCTAATTCAAAGAAAGTCAATAAAAGTGCATCTCCTCTGGTTTGACTGTTAATTACAATGCACCATGATTCCTTTACAAATAAATCTGGAAGGCTGGAGAGATGAATTAGCAGTAAAAGCACTAGCTGTTATTCTACATAATCCAGGTTTGATTCCTAGCACCAACATGGCAGCTAACAACCGTCTGTAACTCCAGGCCCGGAGGATCCAATGCCCACTTCTTGCCTTCACTAGCAATGAGTGTACATGATGTGCAGAAATTCTGGCAAAACATTCAAACATAAAATAAAAATAAATCTTCAAAAACAACAATAAAAATGTTATTCAGAGCCTGGTATGGAATAAGACTATAATCCTAGCTCCCAGGAGCCAGAAGCAATGAGGTTCATGAGCAAGCCGGGCTACATAACAACACTCTGCTTTTTTTTTTAAAGATCTTGGCATGTTGCCCGTGTTTCTTATGTTATTGGAGAATTGGTTTATTAGTATTTATTCAAGCTTCAAGTTTCTGAAAGAGACTACCTCTGCCTCTGCCACTACTCAAGAGTTCCTATAAGGTTAGGGATGCTTACAGTGTTCTCTGAACACTTCAAAAAGAGATGGATACAAAATCTTATAGACTATGTCTGAATTATTATCAAGTTAAGAGTTCTTGTTTGTTAGTGAAGTTCTAATCCTTACATTTCTGAATATGCAAAGATTTGGGAGTTTTATCAGACTCCTGAATAACATAATCAAGTTCAGAAGAAGCTCTTCATTCCCTATACCCTGTATTCTGTTGGTATTGTGTCCTATGAGATGGGGTGGACAGCCAGTTTCTTGGATCACTTTTACCTCTGGAGAATGACGGAAAGTCCTAGAAAGGTGGAGAATCTTAAAGAGAACGCTCGCTGTAGGCTATAGGTAAAAGTTTCCTTAGAAATGTGGTTTTGTTTTTTTTGGTTATTTCCTAAAAAAGCCCAGCCTAGCTTTAATTTTTTCCCCCATGTAGCTGAGGGTGGCCTTGATCTCCTGGTCTTTCCACCTTCAAGTTCTAGGATTACAGGCTTGAACCAGTACTCTCAGCAACTCATTATTCTTTGATTTTTGTTTTATGGTGCCCAACACATGGGCACCATAATAACTGCCTTTTTAGCAGATATTTAATATTCAGATTGTAGTGTCTGTGTCTACCACTGATCAACACATAGTTTTGTGGCCACATGACAGTAGTTTGGTTTATGCTAATAATGACTTTATGGAGGGTGGGGAGGATTTAGACAGGCTGTATACCCTAGGATGGTCTTGCCTCAGCCTCCTGAGTACTGAGATTCAGGTGTGTGCCACCACACCCAACCTCCATGCTAGCACTTTTTCTTAAAAACCACTCATGTCTGAAGTAGGAGGTAGAACACACACTGTTGAGGCTTGTTTGATGTGCTGGGTCTGTTGTTTTCTGTTAACATGGAATTCCCTTGTGTCTTTTTTTTTTTTTTAAATAATTACTGAGAGCATATTATGGACTTAATAAGTTTATTTAAACTGGCATGCATATAACCTAGTCTTACAAAATATGAGTGGAATCTAGGCGTGGCAGCACCATGCCTTTAATCACCAAAACTCTGGAGGTAGAGGCAGGTAGATCTCTGTGACTTCAAGGCCAGCCTGGTCTACAGACCCAGTCCTGGGCCAGGGTTACACAGTGAGACCCTGTCTCAGAAACATAAAACAAACAACAAAATAAATGGAATGGAATGGTCTTGCTCTTCAATTTCTGACCTGTCTGGATCCAAAGTCTGCTGGAGTCGGGGTGGGCTATAGAGGCTGATCCATGCATGATGCTCACATATTGCATGAAGTTGACATTTCCTCCACTGAGCCCTTCAACACATGGGCCCTTCTGGACTATAGTCAAAATACAAACTGTAGTGTCTGTGCTAAGCCACCCAGACCAGGTCCAGGGCCTATGTGGTATAAGGTTGGCTAGACTTGCTGGATACTTTGTTGCCTATAGAGGCATTTGTTGCTTATAAAGTTGCTGACCAAAGGTACTCAAAAGTACCCAACCTGTGCTTTCCTGTGTGAATACCATTTTCAGTGTCCCTTTAGGAGATTCGGGAAATGCATGTGCTTCTGAGATTGGTTGTTCAAGATGTCTTTCACTAAGTACACTGTTCTGTACAGTAAATTCTCAATATCTGTGTTTCTCCAGAGGTTAACAGACATATTCAGACGCTATGACACGGATCAGGATGGCTGGATTCAGGTGTCTTATGAGCAGTATCTCTCCATGGTCTTCAGCATTGTATAACCAGGCCTTGTGAACAGCAAGCACGGCATGCAAAAGACTGAAGATGCCAAATCCCTTACCTGTGATAGAACAGGGCACAGCTGCAGTGAGATGCTGTCCTTCCCGTTGGCTGTATAGTTAATACTTGGGGACCTGACTGTACATATGTGAATAGGCTGGTCAGTGATTCTGTAGTGGCAATCTAGCTACACTGTTATAATACAAACCTTGGGTTTGCTGACTAATTGTGCCATGAAGTGAGACCTAACAATGGTTCAGGATTCTGCTCTCAAACTATCATGTTCTTTACTAGATGCTTCCAATTCTGTAGTTGCAATGCTTTTATTAGCCAATAGAATTTTAAAATAATATGAAACTTGCACAGAAGGCTTTTCATGTGCCTTACTTTTTAAAAAAAAATTTATTCATTGGAATATGTAACATAAGCAATAAAGTAATGATACAGACTGGTTGCCTAGTTTTGGCTGCTTTTTTGCTTTGTTTTGTTTTAACCAAACAGGTGGAAGAAATGGACCCTTTGTTACTACTCTAGTTGCTGTGTGAACATGGGCGAGTGGGGACTAAAATGAGGCAGACTAAAGTCTTTTGCAATAACCAACTTTATTTAGATCATCAGAAAATTTATACTCGAGTTTAAGAAGAATCACATGAGTAAGATGTTCAATTACAAAGACAAGCCACCTTGTCGAGCATCAGTGGGAAAGGAGGCCCTTGGTCCCATGAAGGCTGGATATCCCAATGTGGGGGAATGCGAAGGCAGGGAGGCAGGAGTGGGTGGGTGGGGGCACATCCTCAAAGAAGCAGGAGGGGGGTGATGGGATAGGGAGTTTCTGGGGGAGAGGAACAGGGAAAGGCGATAACATCTGAAATGTTAATAAATGAAATCTGAATGAATAAATGAATAAATCTGAAATGTAAATAAATAAAATATCCAATAAAAAAAAGCAAAAACAAAGACAAGCCACATGTGGCAAAAACATGTTTTTTCCATAAAGGCATATGAGTGACAATAGCTGCAGTAAACTGACTCCTGTCTGTCATACCTGGGAGGAGCACAAAAACACAATTCGGGACCAATTCTGTGTATTGAAGAAACAGGTCATGTAACATAAGCAATAAAGGAATGATACAGACTGGTTGCCTAGTTTTGGCTGGTTTTGGATTTTTTTTTTTAATCAAACAGGTGGAAGAAATGTACCCTTTGTTGCAACTTAGTTGCTGTGTGAACATGGGAGAATTTTGTTTTCTGACAAGCACTCAGAATTCTTACATGACTCCACTTTTGGATTGTGTTCTGATACCCTTGTTCTTAAAGTCAGCTCTCTCATGTGTACTCTCCTATCTAAAATTCTGTCCAACAGACAAACAGGACAGAAGGACAACTAAACAGATAACCATGTTACAGCTCTGGGGATAGGAACCCCTTCGTGCCCCGTTTGTCAAGTTGAAAGAAGTAGGTTATGCATTAGGAGGGGCAGGGTATAAGAACAATTGGGTAGGTGTCAGAGATCCATTAAGGTCCTCTTATGGTCAAGGATGCCACTGAGGGTTTGTTTTCTGTGGTTTCTGGTTTATTCAATTGGAAAGAAAGGATTATATTCTGTGGGGGCGGAGTTGCCTCTTGTGCATTGACCTTGTGACCCCATTGGTCATGGGTGTCTCTAGGTGTGCTCTGAGGATTCATCCATGTCGTCATCTACCAGACATCAACTCACACTAGCAGATGACCCTATTCCAGTGAGGCCAACCAACATGCAATGAAGTTTATAAATTCAGTTGTATATGATGCCCCCATCTGCGCAAAGGCTACCTGGACTCATCTATTAATAGCCGCCGTTCAGCTCTGCTCCCTCCCAGCCCTATCTGTTGCCATGCTCCTCCAGCCTCAGGCTGCAGGACTTCAGTGTTTGTCCTTCCTGTGCTCACTTTGTTTATACATACATACACACATCAAATGAGTATCATTGCACATTGAGCCTTTTAACGGTATACCTTAGCACCTGTGCTGCATTCGTGAATACTGTCACACTTGTACTGTGTACCTGCACCGGGCTGGAGAGATGGTTCAGAGGCTAAGAGCACTGACTGCTTTTGCAAAGGTTCGGAGTTCAATTTGCAGCAACCACATGGTGGCTCACAATCATCTGTAATGGGATCTGATGCCCTCTTCTGGTGTGTCTGAAGACAGCTACAGTGTACTCATAAACATAAAATAAATAAATGTTAAGAAAAAAAGTACCTGCACCAGCAATACACCTTAGAACCTGTTCCATAGTCCTGAGTATCCCCACACCAGACAATTGATTGAGTACCTGCACTGGATGAGAACCCACCATACACATCTGAGGAACTTCTGTACACAACTGAGTACTTGCAAACATCACACAACATACTTTACTGCTTTGTATAAGTACTTGTACTACATACCTCAAAACCTACCCCAAACTTGCACTGCACTCTTGAGCTTCTACATCACCTATCTGAATATATTCACCACATGCCTGAGAACTAGCACCGCCCACCTGGGTACCTTCTCCATGTGCTTCTCCATGTCTGCACTTCACATGAGAATGAAGTACCTTGATTGTACATGAAAGAGTGTGTGCCACACTCTCTCCTGGGAGTGTGCCACACCCGAGAATGAAGTACCTGTGCACATATCTGGGTGTGGCTGTGCCATAACCCCGAGTGGAGTACATGCCAGGGCCCAGTGCTCTCGTTAGGAAGGCCTAGGCTTGGATTCTTGACTTCAACTGGATGTGATTTGGTTGTCTTGCTCCGGAAATTGAAAATGTTCTAGAGTCAGGGTTCCAACTGAGGGAGGCAGAGTGATACGGTGGGCTGTTTGTGGAGTGGGGACTTTCTTGTTCTCTCAAAGGCCAGGGAAGGTGGTGGCTCATAGGGTGTAGAAGGGTCACTGACAAGGCAGGTGCCCACCTTAAGAGAAGCGATGCGAGTCCCTTGACGTTGCCCATCGTCGACAGCCTAAAACCTTCAACCATCGATGTGACTCGTCTCACATCAGTGTTTTGGGGTTGTGAACTTGTCTAAGACCCCCCATAATTAGACATCCAAATTCAAAATTCACATAGTTGGGATTGATCATAAGATGCCTTCTCTAACTAAACAGAGAAGGGGGAGATGCCAGAAGCCAGGACCCTCGCCCTTACCCTCACCCCCTACCTTTCCCCACCTGCACAATGTCCTCTGAAGCTTGGCAACTGCAAGATCCTGCTTAGCAACTGCAGATAGACTCAAAGCAGTGTACCATATCATCTTAAGAATAGCAGGGAGACCATAACTCAAGCAGTGTACCATATCTTCTGAAGAACAGCAGGTAGATCATAATTCAAGGCAGTGTACCGTATAGACCATGACATGTTTCAAGGCACAGGCCAAGAAGATTTTGTACTTTTCCACCATCTGGCCCCTCTTACCCCCTCCCCTTGTGAAACATGCTATAAAAAAGCATTTCATGTTCAAAAATAAATAAATTATTTATAAAAAAAAAAAAAAAAAAAAAAAAAAAGAGAAGCGATGCTCTGAGCGTCCAGTACACTGAACTGCCCAGAACAAACTCCTGCCCTTTAGTAAAGAAAGCTAGGAAGCCTACCTTGGGAAAACCATTGAGCAGAATGTTTATAGACTGTGCTCAGCCTGGCCACATGAGGGCAGTGCAGTCAAATCAAAAACAGGCTCTGCCCATCCTCTCAGGGCACTTGCAGAAGCAACAGAAGGCCTAGGGGTTAGCTAAAGGAAAGGGTGGGTGTCTGGAGAGAGTTTCTTGTAGTTTGTGTCCTTTGCTGTTTCCTTTTTGTTCTTCATTCAGAGCTGGTTGTTAGCATGTAGTGAATAGATAGGAAAGTATGATCGAGGAGCTGGACACGGTGTGAACAATGCTTTGCTAAGGACGAGGCAGCCATAGGAAGGAGAGACCAGGATATCCACCCTCCCCCATGCGGACTCATCATATAAACAGGATACACACGATTAAACACTTCACAACTTTGTGTGGTAAGAAACTGGTTGAGACCCTGAATGTGTCACCCAGATTCAAACTTCAGAAGATCCTACATGAAAAATAAAAAATGGTTAAGTTTGTCTATTCCTTCAGATGATAGAGACCGCTATGGTGACAAGAAGATCTTGGCCCTTAAACTGTAACCATTTTTACAAACAGTGGGAAGTGTGTCTCTCTCTCCCCCTCTACTCTATTGTATGGATGAGGTATACCATCATGTTTTCAAGAACAAACTGGCTCCTGGTTCGTGTCCTACAAGAAGAAATTTCTTTTACATGCTATACTCACGACCTCTGGAAAGTTACTTGTCTCTTTCCCCTCCCAGCAATTTACTAAAAGATCTTCCTCTTCTGTCAGGGACAGTCTGTTCTCCCTCTAGCAGTGCTGTCTCCATTTTCTTGAGAAGATTCTGTTGGAGCTTTATCTTGAGGTTAGGGAGATGGCTCAGTAAAGTGCAGGCTGTGCAAGCATGAGGACCTGAACTGGGGTTCATAACATCCACATAAAGAGCTGTATGTGATGATGCAGGACTCCTAATGCTGAAAAGCCAGGGAGATCCCTAAGGCTCACTGAGCATCGAGTAAAGCCAACCAATGAGATTCAGGAGCATTGAGACATAGTATAAAATGGAGACCAACTTCTGGTCTCCACAAGCACAGACATAGGCGCACATCCCCACACACTTATGTGTACACCCATACTCACCACACAAACAAAAGTACCCCTAGTCTTTCAGCCAGATAGGGACTCACCTGTACCTATACGTGTGAGCAGGTACTATGGGAAACAAGTCGGTTCAGGATAGGGGAATGTGGAGGTATTTCCCCAAGGAGAATGGGGCCTTCAGGTTAATGAGTATGGGATTTGTTCTACCTGCTGTGAGATCAGTATCCAAGATGTCTCTGTCATAGTTCTGTTTTGTGGCTTCACATCTTCAGACAACTCAAGCAACATAGGATTCCCTGCCAGCCTAGAAGGAGCTAGGAGTGGGGCTTCCCTGTTAAAATCTTCTCATCTTCCCACAACCTGACAGTGTGCTGGTTAAGGGCCCAGTGCCATATTACTAGGCTTCTTGTTTCCAATTTGAATGTAGCTTATGCCTGAGTGTGCTGGGGAAAAAGCAGTAGAATTTGATGGATGTCTGATTCTCCATCAGAAGCTTCAGGAAGCTGGCGTTATGGCTCTAACAATTGGAACATCCATAATAAAACAAGGCAACCCAGTTAGGGAAACAAATTCTACAGACAAGCAACAGCTTTAGGGACAGCCCCTGCTCCAGTTGTTGGGGGACCCACATGAAGACTGAGTTGTACCTTTGCTACATATGTGCTGAGGGCCTTGGGCCAGCCTGTGGCCTATGCTCTTTGGTTCCTGACTCAGTCTCTGAGAGCCCCCAAGGGTCCAGGTTAGTTGACTTGGTTGGTCTTCCTGTGGAATTCTATCTGCTTCAGGGCCTTTAATCATTCCCCCAACTCTTCCATAAGACTCTCTGAGCCTGTCCAATGTTAGGCTGTGGGTCTGTGCATCTGTTTCAGTCAGCTGCTGGGTGGGGCCTCTCAGAGGACAGTTTGCTAGGCTCCTGTCTGCAAGCATAACACAGTATCATTTAATAGTATCAGGGACAGATGCTTGCCCATGGGATAAGTCTCAAGTTGGGACAGTTATTGGTTGGCCATTCCCTCAAACTCTGTTCCATTTTTGTCCACACAGTTTTTGTAAGCAGGACAAATTTCAGGTTGAAAGTTTTGTGAGTGGATTGATGCCTTTATCCCTCCAATGGAGGTCCTACCTGGCTACAGGAGGTGGCCTCTTCAGATTCCATATCCCCACTGCTATGCATCTCAGCTAAGGTCACCTACATTGACTACTGGAAACCACCCCATCCCAGGTGTCTGGCATGTCCTAGAGATGCCTCCCATGCCCCACAACCCCCACCTACTGCAGAGTTCCATTCATTCTCCTGTCCCTTTGGCCCTCTCTCATGTATCTCCCCATACCTGATCCTAACCCCTCCATTCCCCTCTCCATCCCCTCTCTCCTCCAGTTCCCTCTCTCCATCTGCGGCCTATGGTTATTTTATTCCCCCTCCTAAGTGAGATTCAAGCACCCTTGCATGGAATGTTTAGCTTCTTTGGGTCTGTGGATATCATGGGTATCCTGTACTTTATGACTAATATCTACTTATAAGTGAGTACATACCATATATGGCCTTTTGGGTCTGGGTTACCTTACTCAGGATGATATTTCTCTAGTTCCACATAAGATGGATTCTTAGGACCCCCTTGTGGGGAATTATATACTACTCCATATTGCTTAATCTCAACACCTTTAACTATGGTGCAAACCTCACTGACACCCACTGCCTTTCCAAGTTGGCAAAGTTTAGCAACTACTTGAGGAAGAGGTAATTTGGGAACTGAAAAGACACCTTAAAGCCCATTTAATCTATAATTGCTATCTCAGAGAGATAGACAAACATAGTCATCCTTGAAACAGAATTATCTCTAGAATCACAGAATAGGAAGTAGCTGTAGATGTAGAAAAATGTTTGAGGGGAATGGGCTAAAAAAAAAAAAGAAAACAGTATTTTTTCTCCCGGAACTCAATGAGAGACTGGTTTAGATGGGCCAACAGAGTGCCCAGTGCAGCTTATAGAAAATTCTCACACTAGAGCACTTCGATCCCCAGGGTTGGAAAACTCCCAAGGCTTCCAAGAGGTCACAGGAGACCAAGACTTGGAACAGTTGTATCTTCCCAGCATTGATACCACATCTATTCTAAGGTCTATGTAAGGAAATTGTTTTCTACCCTGGACTCTGTCTGCCAGCAGATGGTCAGATGAACCATAGACTTTCCTGTTACGTCTTTACCTAGGTAACTTCTAGAGGGTACACATCAGAAAAATTCAGTGAGGAAACCAGAAAAAGAAAACCCTATGATTCAGATAACAGAACAGCTGGAGAGATTAGATAGCTAAGAATCATTGAAGGGAAATGCTCTCCTCAGTGAGATGAGGCTAAGACACTGTCTATGGTGGATCATGGAGAGTCACTGAGAAGCACTTGGAGAGCTCTGAGATGTGAGAGGTTAAAGAGTGACTCAGAAAAATAAGCAAAGAGTCACTGCTTAGTCTGCAGTGCCTGTGAAAGGAAACAAATCACAGAAAACCAGCATTCTTGTCTGTACTTCCAACATGCCCCTTCAACCTCTGGCTTTTCCTCCACTGTGTTGTGCCTACAATATACAGTCATCAGCTTTGGGCTGCAGTACTTAAGGTTCTGCCCTGGGGCAAAGCAAAAGTCCCATAAGGCTTCTACTAGGGGATCTTTTACACTAAAAGCAGTAAGGACAGAAAAAGTTTGTGAAGGGGGAACATTCAGCCTTGGAAATAGCATTCTAAGAAAACAAGAGGAAGGTAGAAGCTCCAAGAGCCAGGTAATGCCAGTGGTCAGGGTGGAAGCCATGTCAAAAGCATGCTAGAGTAGGTGGTTATCAGAAGTCATGTTGGAGTGGGGTATCAGGCCATACTGGAGTAGAAACGTGCTTGACATCTTTGCTATACCAGAAAACTACTCCTGAATAAGGGCCTGTCTCTCATCTGGTATCTGTTATGTGGATGAGCAAGATGTGGTATCTATCAGTCAGGTATGGAGTCCTCCTTCTGCACCTGGATTATAATACTAGTATATAGGGACAGGGCTGCAGCCCATGGCTTGGATCCAGCTCACAGGAATGGATCTTAAGATTAGGGCAAGTGGATAGGGTTGCCAGAGGTAGCCACATAGCTGGTCCCCCAGTTCTAGAGCTCTGTAGAGGTTTAGGGGTTCTCAGAGCAGAGTTATTGGGACAGGATGTGTTTCTGACTCACTTGACCTCTTTCATCAGATAGAGTGAGGGGCTCTTCTAATTCCCAATGGGCATCTCAGATCTTAAGCTTTTTAGTAGTTTCTGTTCCTGTTGGACTCAGGTATAGGAAATTAAAAAGGTCAAAAGGTCAATTACCTGTGCTTGTCATGGAGATAATGCCCATTGAGGGGTGTGTGTGTGTGTGTGTGTGTGTGTGAGAGAGAGAGAGAGAAAGAGAGAGAGAGAGAGAGAGAGAGAGAGAGAGAGAGAGAGAGAGAGAGAGAGAGCACAATGAAAAGGACTAGAGGAGTGGGTAGATTCAGGCATGGAGTTTAGGTTATATCCACTGCCAATGCTGGACGGCCAAGGTCTTAAGAGTTTTGCTACAGTTTATTTACTCAGTGTCCTAGCCAGTGGGACCTTTTATACTGCTTTGTCTCTCAGATACTTTCTATAACCTTCTCTGGGATGCCTCTCATCTGTACTTCCCTGATTGCAGCCCCAGAACCCCAGAGAACTGCAATGACAGGAAGTTTGTCCAGGGAGTGGGAAGCCACATAGGCCTCCATAGTACGCATCTATCTAGCTGGAAGCCATTTGTGATGCAGGTGAGTTGGTTAGGAGAGACAGCCACTGGGTAGCAGGAGCTTCCCAGAAGCTTTCTATGCAATGCCCAGACTTTTTCCATCCTTCAGAAAAAAAAATGTTGGAGAAGACAGTTACAATGGAGAAGCTTGGCACTAGGTGCCTGCTGGGAAGAGAGCAACCCACATCTATGCAGGGTTCTGACCTTGTTTTAGAGGAATCATTACTTTTCTTTTTTTCTTTTTTTAAAATAATTTATTTTTTCTCAAATCGAATCATTACTTTTCTAATGCTGTAAAGAGACACCGTGATCAAGAAGTTTTATAAATGAAAACATTTAATTGGGGGTTGGCTACAGTTTTCAGAAGGCGAGTCTGTGGTCATCATGGCAGAAAGCATGGCAACAGGCAGGCAAGGCATAGCACTGGAACAGTAGCTGAGAGCTTACATCTTGCAGAAGGTAAAGGCAGAAAGAGAAAGCTAATTGGTAATGGTGTGGGTTTTTGAAACCTCTAAGCCCACTCGAAGTGACACACATCATTTGACAAGGCTATACCTCCTAATCCTTCCCAAACCATTCTTTCAACTGCGGACCAAGTATTCAAATATATGAGTCTATGAGGGCCAGCTTCATTCAAACCTTCACAAAGGGTATATATAGCACACTCCTCTCTGACCAGTCCAGAAGGGCATGAATGGGAGAGGCCAGGAACAATTGAAGTCTCATCCAAAGAAAGCTCAGACATAAAAAAGGCAGTTTTATCTTTCTGCACTTCCAGATGCCTGTCAGGTCTAAGAGCTGGATCTGGCCTTAGGTATCTTCCAGTGGCCATAATCTGGGTGGTGTGGCAGCAACTCTCTGGAGCTGCCCCATCCAGAGCAGAGTTCCTAGGGCTGGCTGTAGTACCTGACATTCTTTATATTTCCTGAGCCCTCAGCAGTACTCAATCCTTCACATGCAGAGTCAGGGGACAGAAAGTAGTACAAATGAAAGGGACCAGAAACCAATAGGTAAAATTTTGAGTGGGAATAGCTCAGTGGAATGGCATCTGATTCCAAATGGTGGTCCTGACTGGAGATTGCAGCAAAGAGTCCTGGAGCAGAAGGTTCTCAATAGTGTATTTTCTGCAATGCAGAAAGAAGATGCTCTTATGGGGTGGAGTGTCATTTGAATTTTGACCATTGTAGTAAGGGGCAGGTGATCATACCTGTAAGGATGTAGGGACCCTGGAAAGCCATATGAATGGAAGTTACAAGTATAGGCTAGTCCAGGAAACACTGCAGAGCCATCTTAGTGTGAAATACCCTAAGAGTTGGGGCTCCTAACATGGGGTGATCTGTCTGCTGGGTCCTCAGCCTTTAAAGGTGGTATTTCCTCTAGAAGGGTCATCTCTACAGAGACTTGAGACTGTGAGAAAAAGACGAGGAACAACTGAAATTGATGACCTATACCTCTGAAGGTATCAAGGACCAAGTTTCTTGCAGTGCCTAGGTAGAGCAGTCCTCCACTGCCCTGCAGTTCAGGAATCAATAGTGAAAGTGTCCCCTTTCTGTTGTTTCTGAGGGGATAATGTAAGTGTGGTGGGACTTTTATTTGTCTTGAGTGGTAGAGTGGAGGGGGGAGTGCAAGCTCTTTCTAGAAAGATCTGAAGGTCCTGAAAGAGACAGCAAAGCCCAAAGTCTTAGGGACCTATAGATGCCAGTTCCCCCATTACCAGGTTGTGCACAGCAGAACCTCTCTCCTCTCAGATACCATCACCACCTCATCACCTCATCACCACCTGCAGTTCTGCTTTCTCCAGATTACCAAGAGTACTACACGCGTGTTAATAAAGACACACAAGAATCACAAACTATGAAAATTAAAAGCAAGTTTACAATAACCTAAGTTCTAACAGACCAAGTTTTTCTATGCATAGTTTACATTTTTTTTAAAGATTTATTTATTTATTACGTATGAATACACTGTAGCTGTCTTCAGACACACCAGAAGAGGGCATCAGATCTCATTACAGATGGTTGTGAGCCACCATGTGGTTGCTGGGATTTGAACTCAGGACCTCTGGAAGTGCAGTCAGCGCTCTTAACCACTGAGCCATCTCTCCAGCCCCCCATAGTTTACATTTTAAAAAACAGATCAAGAAATAATGATTTTTAAAAACCATGGTAGTGAGCCAGGTGGTGGTGGCACATGCCTTTAATCCCAGCACTCAGGGGACAGGCAGGTGGATCTCTGAGTTCTAGGAAAGCCAGGGTTACACTGAGAAACTCTATCTCCAAACAAACAAACAAACAAACAAGCAAATAACCAAAACCAAAACCAAAACCAAAACCAAAAAACACGGCAGTGTAGGTGCACATTGTTTGATGCAAAAACCCAATATAAATACATTTATTCACCCACTATTCTTGAGCCTCTGTTGTCTGTCAGGCAGAGTTGTTTACAGAATAGAGAACAGAATAGAGCCTACCCTTATGTTTCCAGATTCACTGGCAAAACTCACAAACTAGTTGTTCAGTATCAGAGCTGTGCATAGAAGAGGCAAGGTACCTTTTACTTCTGAGATCCCAGGACTAGTTCCTTGTTCCCTTCTAGGGAAGAGAATGCCTTTTGACCAAACAGCCAGTGCAAACCTAAGGAATAGGATGTAAGCAAGGGTACTTGGGAGGAATCCTAGCCAATGGATAATGACACTAGGGTGCTTCACAGGACCCTGAAGCGTGGACAGGGTCAAAAATCAGGACTGGGTACCTAGGTGGAAGGAGGGAGGGACTGGGTTAGGAGTGGGACATGGAGAGCAGACTGCCCACAAGGAGAACCTCAGATACCTCAGGAAAGGTACTCTGTGCTTGTTAGCAGGAATCATGATGCCTAGGCCAGGCAGGACAGTAGAACAGGTACGCTTAGGGCTGAGCCTATCCACCATGTGGTGTCCCGAAAAGCTTCAGACGAGAATGTCCCCCCAAAGACCCCAGTGTGCCTAATATTTCTCATTCTTGGTAAATTCTGTGTCAGAAAGTAGCAAACTAATATTTTATGCGTTGCAAAGTATAAACATACTGTATCTTTAATCTTTCTTATTCTCCAAACAACTCCGTTGAGCAGGAGAGGAGGAACACGCTAAGTCATGGTTACCTATTCTGATCTCATTCTCTGGCCCCAGGGGCCAAGGGGTCCCAACCCACAACTCTGCAAAAGGAAGGAGATTCCCTGGACTTCCTTAGGCCCAGGTGGGATTTGGTGCATAAATTGGAGGCTTGCTCTGGGACCTCCAAAGGCCCAGGTAAAATCACATTTAGGCACAACGACCGCGAATACCCGAAGAGCAAGCGGTGACACCCTATCCAGGCACTCAGACCCGGGGACCCTAAATATTCAAAGGGCGCGTGGCAGGCAGGGACAAGGATGTACGTGCGCCCCCTGCCGCTTTTCCCTAGCGTCTGCCGCTACGGGCGGGGCAGGGCGGCTCGCGTGCTGGGGTGGGGCTTTCCTTCTCTAGTCTGAGGCCAGGTCCCAGAGATGAGAGAGCTGACAGCTCCTGGCCTCCGCGGCTCCCTCAGCGGGCGCGCCCGATCTTCTGCGCCCCGCCTGCCCCGGGTAAGTACTCCAGGACTTCACCGGGCTCTCTGGTCTTTGCCTTTGCTGTAGCCACTCTTTGATTGTCCAACTTGGTCTGGGACTCCTTCTGTCACACATTTTTGCATCTGGAGGGCCCAGAGTTGCTGAAAGTGATGGGCACTCCAGGGGCTTCTCTCTTGGCATCAGACCTTTGAGGGAAGCCAGTCAGGTCCCACGGTTTGAGGACCTCAGTTTTCTCCGACTTGGGTGTCCTGTCCCCAAACCCCTTCACTCTCGAAAATGAGCATATACCTGTCCCACACTGGGGAGTTCTTTTGCCTTGGATCTAATGTGTTTTAGAAGTTTTTTGCAGATGATGGCAAGGGGCTCCTCACAGGCCACTTTAGCTATCCCTAGGACTGGGGCACCACAGGCACAGCCAGTGAAAGTGGCGCAGCAGCAAGACCCCTTTGTGGAGATCATAAGGCAGTAACAAGGGATTCATGCTTTGGAGGGACTTCCACCATTCCGGGAATTGTACAATTAGTGACACCAGAAATATTTGCCCTCTCCAATTTTGAGAAGCAGAAAATTACGATATATGGTTTCTTTCAGAAAGAGATAGGACCCCTGGTGTTGCTGGAAATCTTAATGGTACAAACCCTGGAGTCCTCGGCCCTATGTTGCTCCCCCAATCCCAGTTGGATAGCCCTCTTCCTATTGGAGACAACTCTCGTTCCCCTCCTAGGGCTTTTCCTGGAAGGAGGTTCAGGCTTTGTACAGTTCTGGCACAAGGGTCCCCCACCCTCCAAAAGCTCTAATTTTTGTAGCTGTTTCCACGGTTTGGGTTCATGGGATCTTTCTCGCTTTGGTTACCACTGTTCGAGAGTGGGAGGTGTAGCATGGCTCCTCAGGACTGTATCCAGCTAAACTTAAAGGCTCAACTCTAGGAGAAGCTTGTGTGTGCACCTTGGGGTTATACTCCAGAGTTTGGGTGTACTGGACAGTGTAATTTGACTTCTAGTCTGGTCAGGGAACTCATAGTAGGAGACAATCTAGGCCTCGGAGCCTGGGTCACTTTTGCCCATCATGAGGAGTGGCCTCTTTTGGTATGAGACCCTGATGTAGTGTGCAGTGGCTGTCTCTTTTCATGAGCAGGGGCATGGGCAAGTGCTGATTATTCCAGACTCGGATACCTATTGAGCTAAAGCAGAAGTCCCATGAGGTGTCTGTTGCCAACCATCTGATGGTATTGTAATAGACCATTTGACTGTTCCTGAGCAGGACTGGCAGTATGAGTTCAGAACTAGTATGTTCTTTCCACTTTGCCTTCCCAGTAACCTAACATGGCCTCAGGGTTACCATGAATTCAAGACCAGAATGAAGACTGAAATATTGCTACCAAGCACACAAGGAACTGCTTTCTGTTTCTCTTTCCTACTTATCTGTTATATACGACAAACAGCTATTACTTTCACCTGAGAAATTTGGTCATCTCATGTCTCAGTGAGTAGAAGGTCCACAGGCCACAGAGATCAGGCTCTGCTGTCAGCATAGGGTTTCCTATGAAGATCATTCATATGTCTGTTGCTCATGGACCCATGGCTCAGCTCTGGCTACCAGAATCTCTGTGCTGGGCAACCAAGAGTCCATTGTGGAGGTTCCAACCAGTCTGCAATGAAGAGATGTCCCCTATCTGTTTCTAGGGTATGGAAAGGAGATGTAGTTGGGCCCATGGGACATTTGTGTGAAGTTGATCTGATCCTATAGAGAAGGGCACAAAGCATTTGGTAAAATGGACCATCTAGCTGCAGTGATGTTAACACTGTGCTGGGACATAGGCAGAGGCCGAGGTGCAGGGCAAAGCAGTTGTTTGAAGACTTGAGGAGACTGGATATGGGTCCCAGCATGTTACCTCTTGCTCTCCCCAATGTAGGGGCATAGAGTAGCATTTATTAACTCTTGGTGCTTTATGCAAGAACCTGCATTTTAGGATAGTTCCTCACATTTCAATGGAGAATGGAGATATATAACCTAGACTACAATGACCAACAAGTGTCTGTTCATGAGGCCGGACAGACTCATGCTGCACCCAGATCATAATCCTTGTTGCAGTTCCTGCTGTATGAGGTAGGAGAGTAAAGATGGTTCACACCAGCCTCTTGCTGTGGTCTCTGTGCTCCTACACATCCTTGATTGATTCCTATCCTAACTTTTAGTTCTGTTCCTGCACTGAGACTCATTTGTCCGTGAGATTGGTGAGGCTGGTGATGCTGGGCCTTGGGCTCTTCTAGGATGTAGGGGTAACCCCTTTCCTTCACTTTATTTACTTGGAGGCTCATCCAGTGGGTGTAGCATGTATGTGGCCCTCTGAGGATGTCAGGAAGCATCCCTGGCCTGTTCTCTGAGGCCAGGCCTGGGTGTGGCTTGGAAGTTTCCTGTCTGAGTTGAAAGTCCTTTGCAGATCCAGTGGGATGGCTTGCATCCTGGCCTCCAGCCACTGCTTACCCAACCTGGTTTCTTGGAGAATTCCACTGATTGAACCTGTGGCTGGACATACACTGAGGCCAGCATCTCACAGGCCATCCTGGGAAGATGGGGCTTCTGAATGTCATTTCACACCTTTATCCCTTTCTGGGGGTCCTGTTCCAGCTCATAGCCACTGCTCACCATCTATCTATCTATCCATCCAAACCCTTCTGCTTCCACATCTCCCACTTCTTTAGATATTCTCCCCTTCAGCCTGAAGATTTTCCTCCGACTTCATCACTCCTGAAGCTGCTGGCCCTCCTTGCTCTTTCTGTGGTTGAGTTGTAGTGGTTTCTACGCCCATCTGTGATATGACTTGCCAATGTTTTCTGCAATTCTATGCATTGTCCTTTTACTTTCTTTTTAAGTTAAAAATGTTTTATTTTACATTTTGTGCGGGTGAGTGTGCAGTTATTTATGTGCACCACACGCATGCCTGGTCCCCATCAATGGTTGTAAGCTATGATGTGAGCACTGGAAATGAAACCTAGGTCCTCTGCAAGAACAGCAAATGCTCTTAACCACAGAGACATCTCTCTCGTTCTTCCTTTTACTTTCTGGCTAGTTAGTGTACTTTGAGACAAAAGTTTTATTTTGCTGAAATTTGATTTAGCTGTTATTTTTTTATTTTGTTACTTACATTTTTGATGCTAAAACTAAAAATACTGTCACATTTAAGGACATGAAGGCTTATGTTATTTTTGTTCATTGTGATCCTTTTGGTTCTGAGAATGTTGAAGCTTTAGCTCTTACAGTTAGGGCTTTAATGAATACTACATAATTTTTTTTCCAAGTGACCCAGTCTCACTCTTTAGCATGTAGATATCCACCTGCCACACTAGTTGTTGAAGAGACTGTCTTCCTCATTGGGTGAACTTGGAACTATAGTTGAAAGCCAGCTGACCAAAGTATAACTATTCTTGTGCTACATGTCTTCTCTTCTTAAAATGTAAAAGTCCTTATTTATTTATAAGTGAGGTTTTTGTTATTTAGCTGAGACTGACCTTGATCTCAGGATCCTACTCCCTTAGTCTCTCAAGTGCTGGGGTTACAGATGTGCATGGCCAGGCCAGCTTCTGTATCTTTTTAAAACAAGATTCCCTGGAGCTGAAGTTACAGGTGCCTGTAACTTACCTGATGTGGTTGCTGGGGATCAAACTTGAGTTCTCTGCAAGAGTAGAATGTGCCATTCCTGTGCCCCCTTTTTTTGAAGGTATTTTCCACTTTTTTTTTATTGGATATTTTATTTACAGTTCAAATGTTATCCCCTTACCCCATCCTCCCCGCCCCAACCCAGGAATCTCCAATCCCATCGCCCTTCCTCCTGCTTCTCTGCGGATGTGCCCCTACCTACCCTCCCATTCCCACTTGCCCACCCTCGAATTCCCTCCCACACAGCGTCCAGCCTTCATGGGACCAAGGATCTCCTCACCCACCTATGCCCAACAGGGCCATTCTCCCTTACATATACAGCTGGAGTCATGGGCCCCTCCCTAAGTGCTCCCAGGCTGGTGGTTTAGACCCTGGGGGCTCTGGTTGGTTGGTATTGTTGCTCTCTTCATGGGGTCACAAACCATTTCAGCTCCTACAGTCTTCACTCTAACTCCTCCATTGGGAACCCCTTGATCAGTTCAATGGTTAGCTGTGAGCATCCACCTCTGACTATGTCAAACTCTGGCAGACCTCTAAGGACACAGCTATATCAGGCTCCTGCCACCATGCACTTCCTGACATCCACATCAGCGTCTACCTTTGGTGATTGTACATGGGATGGATATCCAGGTGGAATGGTCTCCAGACGGCCTTTTCTACACCTTCTATTAAGGACAATTCCAAGCCTTTTATAATTTCAAGTTCACGAACCAGCACAAATGATTAATTGTCAATACTGGCAGACATGGCTTCACTTGAACCTTATTCTTTCAACCAAGTCATCTAGACTTCATTGTCCTCCTGGACAGATATATAGAAGTGAATCCTTTGTTCTCTCTCTCCCTCTCTCTCTCCCACTTCCTCCTTCCCTTCCCTCCCTCCTCTTTCTCTCTCTTTCTCTGTGTATGTGTTTCCACAAATAATCATTTCTTAGTTTGACTTAAGTAATCTTCAACTTGAATTTGATTAAGTTTAATATTAAGTATTAACTGTAACACTGGACTAACTATAAAGGTAACAAGGGAGCTCAGAAGAGTATCCTAGTATAGAGGGAGAGTGCCTAGGGATATTTCCTTCACAGAGATGGGATTCAAGCCTTTGGGGAGATAGAATTCTACCCTCCAGAGAGCGAAGGAGATTGTTGAGTTTTCTAGCCTCTGTAGTGCTAAGAGCTAAGAGAAAAAATTAGTTCCAGAACCTAAAAAGGACTCTTGGCTCTTCCAGGGTCCTCTGATGCCCTCTCCTGGCAGGTGTAACATCATGCTCACTCTACAAAGAAGTATTCCAAGGTCCCAATATCTTCAGGCAGAGAAGGCAAGCAAAGGTGACTTGGAACCTAAAAAACTGGAGATGGATAGCCAGTACTTTTGCCCAATATTTCTATACCATCTCATACATCTCACTCATCTCATAAATCTCACAATATACTATCATTATAGTTGCTTAAATTGTTTTATTTATTTAGCTTTAAAAGTGTGTGTGTGTGTGTGTGTGTGTGTGTGTGTGTGTGTGTGCCAGCAGAAGCCAGAAGAGGACATTGGATCCTCTGGAACTGAAATTATAGGTGGTTGTGAGCTTCCTGACAACAGTACCGGGAACTGAACTTTGGTCCTCTGAAAAATCAGCTTTCTTAACCACTAAACCATCTATCCAGCCCCTCATTTCAAGAATTAAGAAAAAAGATTTTTGAAAGGCACTTTTACAATATGTAGACTTTAGGTTATGTAATTTTTAAGAACTTCAGTTTTGTTGCTCCCTATTGTTTTGCTTGTATTTTCTATGATGAGGAGCCTGTTGCTGTCCTTTATTATATTTTATTCTACCAAATACTATAGTATTTGGAAACTAAAATTATTATATTTGCCACTGATTATGAATAACTTGGATATGAAGTACTTCAGTGTAATCTCCCTCATGTTTTTTTGTGCTTGGATTTCACAGAGCCTCTTGGATCCGTAGTTCATGGTTTTCATTGTGTTAACTTTTTCTGGTATTCATTTAATGTTTCCTGTTCTTTAAAAGTCCACTTACACATGTCAAGACTTTAGAAATATCTATTTTATTTTTACTTGGAAGTTATTTTAAATGCCATTACTTGAATAATTAAGTTCCATTGCCAGGATATAGTTGTATGATTAACTTTTGCATAGAGTCGTTTTACTCTTTGACTTTGCTTAACTTAATGGTTAATTATATGAAGATTGTTTGCTTGTTTTTGATACAGACTCTCACTTTAGTAGTTTGACTAGCCTAGAACTTGCTATGTAAGCCAGGTTGGCTTTAAACTCAGAGATCTGCCTTCCTCTGCTTCCTCAGTGCTAGGGTTAAAGGCATGTGTCATCATGCCCAGATTATAGGAGGTTCTTCAAAAGTGGATTTTCTATATGGAATATCACATTGTCTGTGAAGACATGAAGTTAGAGTTCTTCCTTCCTAAGTTTATTTCTCTTTCTTACCTTGTTTCTCTGACTAATCTGCAATGTAATGTGTGATAGGAGTAAAGAAACACAAGATGTATGCTTGTTCCTGATTGTGGGGAGGACTCAGTCTTTCACCATTAGGACTTTGGTTTTTGGAGATGCTTTTCATCAAGGTCATGACAGCCTCCTTCTCTACATACTTTTAAGTGAGGATTTTAATGATTATAAATGGATTTGAATTTTGCCAGATGATTTTTTTTTTTTTTTTGGTTTTTCGAGACAGGGTTTCTCTGTGTAGTCCTGGCTGCCATGGAACTCACTCTGCAGACCAGGCTGGCCTCAAACTCAGAAATCTGTCCGCCTCTGCCTCCCAAGTGCTGGGATTAAAGGCATGCACCACCACTGCCTGGCTGCCAGATGATTTTTGTAGGTATTAAAATGATCATATTTTTCTTTAATTTATTAATAGTAATGTAATGAATTGTAATGCTTGATTCTTGAGAATTAAAAAAAATGGAATTCTTTGGAGAAATTTCATTGAGGTCTGGTGCATTTTTTATTGCTGGATTCTGTGTAGTAATATTTAATTGAGGATTTCTGTGTTCATGAAGGGTACTGACTTAAGATCTTCTTATTCTGTAATGTCTTTGCCTTGGTAGCAGAACAAGGCTGAACTCACACATGAGTAGTTTTTAGTTTTTCTCACATAAGCAATGGAGTTAGTCTGTTTAAGTTTTTTTAAAGATTTATTTATTTTATATATGTGAGTACATTGTTGCAGTCTTCAGACACAGAACCTCTGGAAGAGCAGTCAGTGCTCTTAACCACTGAGCCATCTCTCCAGTCCCAGAGTTAGTTTTATTTATATTTTAAATTAGTTGACTATATCAGGGAAGCTATTTGGGCTTGAGTTTTCTCTGTTAGGATATAGAACTATCTATGTTATTTATTTTTCTTGAGTGAGTTTTAATAGTTTGTGTCCTTGAAGGAACTGCTCCATTTAAGTTGTTGAATTTATGGGGAAATTATTTAATATTTTTCCTAGTGTGCTTGGATAACCTATCACAGATGGGTAGATTAAGAGCAGAACTTCCTTTCCCACAGTTCTAGAAGATGGACATTGATGGCCAAGATGCTATTCAACTCTGTTTCTGGTGAGAGTATTTTCTTGGCTGGTGGATAGCTTTGTTTTCCTTTTATCCTCATGAACTGATGAGAGAAAGAACCCCAGTGACTTTTGCTCCTTCCTAGGAGCACAACTCTTTGGAACTACAGGATTTACCAAATGACCTCACTTCACCTTCATTCATGTCCCATATCTATGCAGAGAATTTCAGCTTTAACATATGAATTTTGGGAGACATAGTTCAGTTCATAGCAGTATCCTCTTATAGCCTTCCTAATGTCTACGGGATCTGTGGTAAGTCCTCCCTCATTTGGATTCTGCTAGTCTGTATCTTTAAAATTTCTGATCATCCTGGATAAAGGTTTATCAATTTTGTAGATCTTTTAAAAATCAATTGTTATTTTCATTGATTTTTCTTCATTTTTATGTTTTAAGTTTCTTCATATCTTCTCTTCCTTGTTTCTTCCCTGCTTGATTTAGGTTTATTTTCTATTCTAGTTATTTCAGTTAGAAGCTTAGATTATTTATTTGATATTTTCCAAACAAGTACTTACTACTCTGTCTCACAAAGTTTGATATATGTTTGTATTTTTATTTTCACTCATTTATAAACTTTTTTTAAATTATGAGTTCCTTGCTTCCAGACATTTGAGAGTTTTCCAGATGTCTTTCTTGTTTATTTCCATCATATCAGAGAACATACTTTGTATGATTTTTGTTATTTTACATTTATTAGGGATTACATAAGTCCTACAGTAAAGTCTATCTTGGTGGATGTTCCATATGCACAGAGCTGACGTGTACTCTGGTGGTGTTGAAGGTGTTTTGTAGCTCCCCTGAGTCAGCTATTGTTTGTTTGTGCTGGGCTGTACTGATTGATCACCAAGAGTGGATTATGGGTACCTGGGATGAACCACTCACTTTCTTAACTGTGTTAGTTGTTGGGTGTGTCTACATTTAGGATCACCACATTTTCTTAGAAGACTGGCAATTTTGTTAGTTTTTCTTTGTCTCTGGTGACATTCTTTTGTTTTACACCTTGCATGCTACTCCAGAATGAGTGATTAGTGTTTGCATGGAACATCTATTCTATGAATCCTCTTTTTTTCTGCCTGCCTCTCTTTATCCTCAAAGGAGATCAATCTCATACTTCTGACACTTTCACAGCCTTTTTCAGGGAGGCAGAAATGACATCTCTTCCAGATAATACATAAATGAGGTCAAGTCAAGGATACCTATATCCGTTCTCATGCTACTGGGGAATGAAACGGGGATCTAAGGGAGTCTGTGAAGGTTCAGATGCCTTCACTACTAGAAATATCAAGATTCTACAATAGGAAAGAGGGTACTTATATTTTATGAGGGGATGTGAAGCTGTCAAATTTGAAGTGCAGGTCTTGGACTTCGTCAATGACTTCTGTGGGAGGCATGTGCACGTGCCTAGCACCTCAGGACCCTGCTAGCTGGACTGTAGATGGCTGAGAATGAGTGACAGTAGTGGAAGTCCAGCACAGAGGATTAAGAAGAAATAATACACAAATAAGTAGGGACCTGTTAATCCTATGGGCCTGCGGGTACAGGAGGGAGAGGTGGTATGGCTCTGAATGCAATAGCTTCTTGAGGCTCAGTAGTATGCACCCTGCTTCACCAACTATGTAACAATTCTGTTTGGAGTAAAACTATGAGGGGTTCTTACAGACCATCACCCATTCTATATTGTAGGAGTATCTATAGCTCTATCTATACTATCTATAGTAGTGAGCCCAGTGGATCTTGACCGACCTTCTTGCTTTGGGGTCACTATAGTAGCCACATGTAGTGATGTCATGTTGGGTCTCTTCATGTGATTGACTCAATGCATCCTTTCTCTTTTAGGATCAAAGATGATGATTCCATCAGGAGAGTGTACATATGCCGGTAGGAAGAGAAGGAAACCCATTCAGAAGCGGTAGAGTATCATCCTGATATCCCTGGGGAATAAGGGACATCTTGTGCCTTTATGAGGAGAGGGAGTTTTACAGGCAAACATAGTCTAAGGCAGGCTTTGGAGAACCTTCCTGGAAGGCATGGTCATAGCGGCCTTTGGATCTCATGTAAGAGTGACTTGTCTCTGGCTTTCTTTAGCAGGGAAACTTACTTTAGGCAGCTTTTCTGACCAGGACAGAAAACACTGGCTGGAATTGCTGGAGATCTCATTTGGGTGAGGGATGTCACCAATATGTTTGGAACCTTTGTTTCCTTCAGCAATGAGTCATTCTGTCTGTGGAAAGTGTCCAGGGTTTAGTCCTTACGCTCCAAATGACAGAGGCTCTTTGGGACTCATTATCCTCACCTAAGGGTATCTGAAGGTATAGAGATGGGGAACTCAGGGCTCTGATCCATGTCCCTCAGGGACACAATTGTCTTCTTGTTTGTCCTGGGCTTAACTTGAAACCCTCAGAGTGGTCAAAGTGAGAAGTGTGTGGTGATTCTAGAAATACCAGGGTTTGGAAATCAGTTGAGTTACAGCTTTCACAAAAGGCCCATAGGCTACCTCTAGCTCATGGTATAGAATCTGATGTGCACATCACCAGCCATGGACTGGTGTGTGTGTGTGTGTGTGTGTGTGTGTGTGTGTGTGTGTATAAGAAAGGGGGAAGAGAAGGGGAAGATTGGTTTGGAATAGGTGTTCTGGGTATGTGATACAGCTGTGTGTATGGTGCAGCTGTACCTGAGGCTGGAGTGCAGCAGAATGTGAATGGGGCACCCACTAGTGGCTCTTTCTAGGTGTGCGCTCTTTGTATGTGACAGAGCTACTCCTGTTGGCCTCCAGGGCTACAAGATTTATGACCCTGTGGTCCCAAGGACTGCATGAAAGCTGAGGTTACCCTGAGTGTCAGGCTGGACTTTGAAGGTGGATATTTAGAGATTGGAGCCACCACAGTGAGGCTTTGAGGTAGGCTGGGATATAGGTTTTTGATAAGGGAGGAGTGCTGAGGGAGACGGGGGAGCTGAGTGCACTGAGAAGACATAAAGCCCATGAGAGTAAGCATAGAAATGTGCTCCTCTATGACAGAGATTTAGATTTGTTTATATTACGTTTGTCATGTAAATAAGAACAGAAAATAATGTTGTCACTCAGCTGAAACAGTGGTATCTGATGGACAGTATAGAAGAGAGCAGATCTGAAATTTTTGCCTTCATAATATTTTTACTCAAACAGTGAAGCCATGTTAGAGACATCAAATACTTAAATTTTATTTTATTTGTTTTTGAGACAGGGTTTCACTATGTAGCCCTGAAGGGCCTAGAATTCACTATATATACAAGACTGGCCTCAAAATCACAGAGATCTGCCTGCTTCTGCCTCTCGACTAAATTAAATACTGCTAGTATTTAATTTCTGGATGCTCTGAAAAGAATGCTTTCCTGGTTCACAACTCAGGAGAATGTCTCCACACTCTGTCCTCTTTCAACAAGCATCTGGTTTTAGCGTTGTCTGTGAATGCTTCCTGAGATGTATATGTGATGTGTGTCTCTTCTCCTTCTGTATGTGCTCATGTTGTATACAGACTTGCACACCTCAGAGTCTGTGCCGTAGCCTGCACTTTCTCTGCTACACAGTCTGAGTATATGAAGTGTGCTCTCCCAAGGGTGTCAGTTCAGTCCTTTGCTGTCCACTAAGCTCTGTGTTCCCCAGCTATAATGTAGCTCTGCAGCACACATCAGTCAAGACCTATTCACCTGTCTCTGGAAGACATAAATATATGGATAAATGACACAGGCAGCCTGATGCTCATGCCACCTGCTATGCTATACGTGGCAAGTAATTTGTGAATGTTCAGCTATCAGAATTATCTTCTTCATAACCCTAGGTGTCGCCCAGTAGTTATGGGTATCTCTGAATCCACAACTTTCTCCCAGGAGTGAATGCCTGGTGTCATCAGCAGCATGCTTAGTGCACCACGTCTTTTCCTGGAAGACTGCTGAGTCTTCACCAGGGACAGTGTCTTCATCTCATGACAACATGCAAGCTGTAATACTAAACTCCTTGATTCTTTTTTTATCTGCTTTTTGCTTTCTTTTTTCCCCTCAAAATTTTGTGTGTGTGTGTGTGTGTGTGTGTGTGTGTGTGTGTTGTAAGAGGCCTGTGATTACCCAAAAGTCTGAAAGATTCTTGTAAAGTTTTATATTTGGTTTTACATTTGAGTCTGTGATTCATTTAGAATTCATCCTGAGGTACCCTGTCACATAAGTGCTGGCATTTACTGTTTGTATGAATATCCAGTAGACTGAGCAGCCTGTGAGCTGCCTTAGTATGTTGATCTAGTTAATTGACGGGTCTATTTGTAGATTCTCTATTCTGTTCCACTGATTCATATTTCTCATTTCTCTAATACTAATCCATCTTAAATATTGGAACTTTATGGAAGGCTTAAAATCAGGAGATAAGTCCTCCTGGCGTATTCTTTACAATTGTCTCTTCTAGGTCCTTTACTTTTCATGTAAACTTGAGAATTAATTTCCTACTCCCTGTTGGCATTGAATCTGTAGGTCAGTTTGGGGTCAGTAAGTTACATCTTAACAACATTGCATTTTCCAACATAAAGAGCGGATATATCTTTCCATTTACTTATGTGCATTACATTTTTATCAACAATGCTTTTTTGTTCTGTCCAACTGTCCTGGATACCTCTCATTAAATTAATCTGCAGTACTCCGTATTATTGGTGTTAAGGGCTCTTTTGCGACTCTGTCCAGTGGAGCTAACTAATTGCTTCTTACCTCTTGTTTCTTGCTTATGTGCTGCTGATCATCTTAGGCAAACCACTACTCTTCACTTCTTGCTGTTTCTTTCCCACGAGTTAGTGGGAATTCTACCCTATCTCCAAATCTGCCCTGGATTTGAACCCATCACAAGCCCAGAGGTCTGTTTGCTTTCTAGACCCCCCTTCCATTATCTATCATTTCTCGCCCACCTACTCCATGGAGCTGATATTTGGAAGTAGAATGCAGAGTATAGACAGCAGTGACAGGTGTCTATGTGTCCTGGGAGCCAAAGGAGGAAAGAAAATGGACTGTAGACCTGGCACAACTACTCCACAGGGCAGTGCCTCACTTTGAGCCTGATAGAGAGGCTTAGAGTGCAAGAACCCAGCTTACTATAGGCAGCACCCTTCATGTACTCTGTATAGAAAGATCTGATAGTCAGGGCTGGAGTTGGTGTAGGCACCACCCTTCATAGAGAGGCAAGGACACTTCTACCTTAGAACTAGATAGAGGTTAAAAGTAAGCAGGGCTTATAACTTAGGGAGCCCCTGATCAGCTGAGGACTTCCCAGACTCTGAAGAAACGAGTTGGAGACCATGATTAGGAAGGTCCATGCTTCAGGCTGAATATGTCCTTGGATGGACCCAGAACTATGGTAAAGAGGACAGACCTGACCTCTGAGCACACAACCCCATATGGATCCATCACCAGGTAGAGACACTACTTTGGACCCTATATAGACCAAGTCCCTAGACATGTCCCAGCTCACCCTAATTCTGCTGTCTCCTCTCACTACTCAGACCTCTATGGTTCTCTTCCACTCTGTAACCCTACCCCTATTTGCCTATCAGATGTCCTGTTTGTTTTGTGTGGATTCCTCAGGTGTCTGTCATTTGCAGAGTGGGCACTTGCCAGGTTGTGAGATTGCGCTAGGCCTTCTTTGCCAGTCTATTTCAGTTTTGGCTGACAATGTAAAATAAGACTAGAACTAGACAGATAAGGACAACCAACAGAGAAAAGAAAACATTTACAGATCATGTATCAGATGAAGGCCTAATATACATACAAAGAACTCTTACAACGCAAAACCAAAAGGCTGACTAATTAGAAATTTTCCAAGGACTAGAGTGTCATTTCTCAGAGAAGATATATAAATGAACAAGCACAAGAGAATAGTCATAGCATGATAAATAATCAGAGAAGTACAAATCAGAGCTACAAGAAAACATTACCTCATATCCACTGGCTATAATAAAAATGGAACTGTACAGGCACAGATAAGCATGTGGAGAAATTGTAGCCCTGTATACTCCTGGTGAGTCTGTGAAATGGTGCAAATATGTATAATGCAGCCTGATTTGGGGATTCCTCAAAATATTAAGCATAGAATTATACAGATCCAGTAATTCTGGCCTGGGTGTCTACATTTAAAATACATGTCCAAGCAAACTCTTCCTAGTGGATGCTCAGAGTGTCTATATTTACAATGATTATACATGGAAAACCACCAGCATTATTAATTGGTGAAATATTAATAACACGTGGTCCATCTATATAGCTGAATATTGTGCAGTCATAAAAAAGAATGAGGAAGCAACCATACACATTACATGTGGATGAGCTGTGGAAGCACCCTGTTTTGTGAAGATAGTTGGGTGCACCATTATTCATGTTCCTGTACAATCAGATGAAATACTCACAACTCGATCCACATGGGTAGAAAGCAAGCCAGCAGTTTCTGACAACAAAGGAAGAACTTTAGGAGAAAATGCACATGACAGGGGAGCTTCCCTTTGGATAATTAAAAATCAACACCAGAAAGAGATTTGCAATGTCATGACTGGTAAATGAAGGAGGTTGTTCATGTTTAAATGACTGATTATATTGTGTGAGAAACATCTTATTTTAAAAAGGAACAGCTCCTGAGTTTGTTACTGCCAGGGACTATTAGACAACTGGGAATTTGGGTCATTGGGCTACTCCTCTAATACTGAGATTCCCTGAGACCCCTGAAAGAGTTGGCCTTCTGAATTAGGTGGATGCTTTCCACAGTTCTGCCAATAATGGGTTGTTTTGCTCTCCTGTCCTTTCCAACACTGGATTCACTCTGGCAGCTGCTGTCTCTTCTATAGGCTCAGTGTGGGTAGTGCTCTGAATAAAGAATCAGGAAGGGTCATTTTGTGCCACAATTAAGAGGATTAGAAGAGGAAGTCCTAAGAAGTTAGATGAAGGGATGCTGAAGTCTCTTTCTCCAGGCATGTAATTGAAGCCAGGTGAAACTGTCTATGGATGAGCAGGTTTCCTGAGCTATGTGGAATGGTGGGCAAAGATCTTGCTTGACCCTCCAGATGCTGTGGCTCTGGAGACTTTGACTTTGAGATCTTGTCTTTGCTGTCTGCCAAATCCTGGAGTCCTCTTCTAGGAGTTTGGACTCTCAGGCTTCTCAGGCCTCTCAGTTACAAGTCAAACTGAAATTCATTGCCCTAGGAATGAAAAGGACCAAGAACTGTTTGCATTGACCATGGGGTCAGGAAGCCATCACCCTTCTAGTAAGGGAACTTTTATTTTTCCTATAGTATATTAGGTTCGGGTTAGGTATTGTGAGACTTTGAAGGAAGTCAGATAAAAGCATATTTCCTGTGCACATTCTTGCCTAGACAACCCTATCCAGGTATCCTCCTTTCTTGAGAAACCTGGCACAGAGAAGCCGAGAAATGCACTGGAGCCCCACAGCCAGTAGCCACAACCTTCATCCTTGCCTGAAACTTTTCTCACATTTCTCTAAATATCAGGTTGTAGCTTACTAGTGTGTCATTTTCTTCAAAAAGTTATCTCTAATTCTTATAAGCATAGTCTGTCTAGGCAGCAGCTAGTGAGGTCACCACAGAGAGTGGTTTCTTGTCTGTGGGGCCAATAGTTCCTGGTAGGAACCTATATGACTATGGCTTTCTTCCCACAGGAGGCTTACCATGGGAGCTGAGAAATCAAATCCTTCCAAACGGCACCGGGACCGCCTCAATACAGAGCTGGACCACCTGGCTAGTCTGCTGCCATTTTCACCTGACATCATCTCCAAGCTGGACAAGCTTTCTGTCCTGCGGCTCAGCGTTAGTTACCTCAGAGTGAAGAGCTTCTTCCAAGGTAGGACTATCACCTGTGCATTGTGTTCAATTGAGCCTAAGTCTAACTTGTACCACCTGTGTCCACTGGAATTGATCTGGGCTCTCCTCGTCTAGCTGGGTTTCTCCTGTGCTCTGTTGGATCTTACCTGGGTGTACCTGGATCCAGACGGTTCTGACTCAGGCCCAGTTGTAATCAGACATGTACATAACGTGTTATGCAACCATCGTCTATGCTAAACTCAGATGGTTGTTGGCTGACCCGTCTTTGAGATCCCACTGGCTCTAGGATAACAGCAACACTCTAGCTTCAGGGTTTCTACTCACTTTACTAGGACGGTCCTGGGTTCTCTAAGTGCTCAGTGGCTGGACGGCTTTAGGGGTGGGAAACTCCAGGAAATAAAGGAGTCATGCCCAGATCCAGGGTGGCTGGGAGGGGCTGGAGGTTTTAGGAAATAAATCTACTCTGTGAGAGAGTAGGATTGCCACAGGCAAAAGGCCTAGTGTCCATGGTTAGCCTTGTTTTCTGTATATTGCTACCTTGGGTACCACAGAGTGCCTCTGGAACAGCTTTATAAGCTGTGGCAACCAGGCTGATCCCCTACCACCATTTTCTAGCAAGTTTTTCTGCCCTCTACAGCCTGTCAAGCCCTGTCTTCTGGGATTCTATCCTTCGAGGTTCAGGGATATTTTGTATTCTTTCTACTTGCTGTACTGAACCCTCAGTGGAAGCAGGGCTCTGGCCTTTCCCTGCACAGTGTGGCTTTTGTTATGTGAGAGAAAGATTGTAAAAGGTGCCTGTGAAGGATTAGGGTAGGTGGTCAGAGATGGACCCTTTCTCTGTTTCATCATGGCTTCTCACACTGGTTTGTATTGAGAATGATACCCATGTCCTGCCACATCACCTTGTTTCCTTAGATGTCCAGGTTTTGGTTTCCTTGGGACCTTGGATATCTGAAAGACTGAAAACCACACAGGGCTTGAAAACATAGATAGGACTGGGCAGCTTCTGCATTGTGTGGCAGCCGAAGGTGACAGACTTAAAGAGTTTTGAAATCCTTAAGGTAGAGTTTCCAGTTGCTGGTGCTCATGTTAGTTTATGGGTTAGTTTCAGCATGGTTACATATTCTGATGGAGTAGGCAGTACTGCTGAGCCACTTTCAGTGTCCTGTAGCAAGAGGAACCTTTCTTGCTACAGTAGGTGAGGTGTTCTCAGCATGGGGCCTTGCTAGCCTCAGCAGTTCCCTGGAGCCCTAATGAGGGTTTACATTCCAGTAAATCAGGAGGATGACAAGTGGAAGTTCTGCATAGTGCTTGATATCTGACTGTCTTGACACCCTGTCTAAAGTCTTACACAGGCACCTATAAGTCCTGGATAGTCTCAGCCTTTTGGAAGTGAACATTGAATACCACATCACAGTGGAGCTGTGATAACACATTTTCATTTCACTCTTTAGGTTGTCTAGTTTTACTCATAAATATATTGCTTTTATGAATGAATTGTCCTCTACCCTAGGAATCTCTCCCATAGAACCTCTACCTTGTGAATCCAGACTGGAGATGACAGCTTAGAAACTTCCAGTTCTAATGAGGTTGCAGTCAGTTTGCCTCTGAGATTTCAGTGCTTTTCCAAGGCATTAAGGGTGGGAAGAAATTGAGATAATCTTTCCAAACATGCTGTGTCATTGTGATCTTGTGTGGGTGGGGGAAGCTAGGAGAGAATCAAGGCCTCTGTGTTTGTGTTCTGCAAAGTGCCTAAAAGTAAGAAGTGTGACTAAGCCAACCTCCAGCTTCCATTGGTACTGTTATCAAAGGTAGCATCCATATCTAGACCACTCAGATCTGATTGGGTCTGCCCTGGGTAGAGAAGCTCTGTCCAGAACTAAAAATGGCTTTGTTTTCTGTGCTTGTACTGACATGGCCACACATATACACATACTTGACCTTGGGACAGAGAGGAGGAGTGCTCTAGTTTCCTTCTGTTGCCATGATAAAATACTTTGACAAAATTAACTTAGGACAGGAAAGGGTTTACTCAGCTTATAATTCCAGGTCACAGTTTATCATCATTGAGGGATGCTCAGGTGGCAACTCAAGGCAGGAATTTGAGGGCAAGCCCACTAATTAACTTCCACACAAAATTAACTTCATCTCATTTTACATCCAAAGGAACATGGTAGAAATCATGGAGGATGCTCCTTGCTGGCTTGAAGACTGGTTAGTATTCAGCTAGCTTTCTTATACACTTGAAGATCTTCAGCCTAGTCTTGGCACCATCTGCAGTGGGCTGTCCTTTCTATAGGGTTAACAGTTATGACAACTTCTCACAGATATGCCCACTGGCCAATCTGAAAATTGAGGCTTTCCTCTCAGATGACTCTAGGCTGTGTCAAGTTGACAGGTAACTAGGACAGGGAACAAGACCAGGTCTCTTCTTCCCTGGACAGACGTAAATATAGCCAGCCAGGCCAGAGCTTGTTGGCCCAGAGGAGATCTGCTCTTGATGTTTCTGGCCAATTCCAAGACAGTTCAAGAATCTATGTTAACTCCCAATTGTTAACTTACAAGTGAAGTGGTTTGCTCTTCTTGCTGCCATTTTCAGAGTTCTGTGATATGAATGCACCACTACTTGTGACTGGTCTGCTCACATCACTACAGCCTGAGGATCTCACTGTGTTGAAATGAAGTGAATCCTCAGGGTCCACAGACTTCTTCAGAGTGTTGTGACTTCTGGGGGCAAGATAATAACTTTTAAATCTTTTTCTACTATGAATTTTCAACCAAGAGTTCTGAATTTTGTGAGCCCCTTTAAGCTGCACATTAGAGAAGAAATTCTAAAAATTTTCCTGAACTCATTTCCAACTGTGTGATTAGGAAAAAAAAGTGAAGCTACAGAAATTAGATTTTAGTTTGTGCTTGTTGACCCAAATTGGATGAGCTAATTTCATTAAAACTTCCATAAAACATCACCTCTGAAAAAGGGCATGAACTGTAAAGTCCAACCTCAGAGGGTGACAGTGGTTTGAGAATCTGCTTGGAATATTTAAGGTTGCCTTTAATGGGTTGTTTAAAAGCAGTGGGTTGTTTTAATTTTATTTATCTGTTCTGTGTGTGGCAAGGCCTTGCTTTTTCACAGCTTTCTACTTCTACTGTCTTCTGTGGGCAATAGTCAGGGCTGGAGTTTTCCACTTTTACAAATTTTGCTCTCCACAAAAGGGGAAATTTTGGTGAAGAAAAAAGGCGGGGAGTGTTTAGAAGAGATAGATGGCCATGTCCTGTTACAGGGCAGGGAGTGGAGTTAAGGTTCTCCCATGCTTACACTAGGTTGAATCCCTGGATAGGTAGTACTGAACATTGACTAGGAAAATCTAAGAAACCTTGGCCCCATTATTATAGTCCAGAAGCATTATAGGTTGGCTTGTCCCATGCCTCCCCAGGGACTCCTTACTGTTACCAGGACAATACCCTGGAAGACCTACCAGGAGTAAAGTGTCTCAGGCAATGATATTAAAGATCATTTTCAGGCCTGGCCAATGGACAGCATCTACCCAGTGAGATGTTAGGATGGGAGCATCCATTAGACAAGCAAATGTGCACTCCAGAACCACTCCAGGGAGAGGAGATGGTCTGAAAAACTAAAACATAAGAGCAAAAGAGGCAGAGAGACCTAGTTTCATCTCTCACAGAAACCTAGAGATTTCTCATGGCTATGCTGCTGCTGCTTCCTCCCAATGGCCTGTACTCACCTTGCATGGTGTCTGGCCTCTTTTGCTCATTTGTTTTGTTCTCAGCCTGACGCACCTGCCCACATTCTTCTGGCTATCCTAGAATTCTTGCCCAAGGTCATTCCTGGCCCCCTTGCTCACTTGAGCTGAACAGGCTCCTCTGCTTCATGTTAACCCCAGATGAACAAACATAGACACACCACGACATCACTAGATGTAACCCGGGACACAGCATCCATTAGAACACAACATCCATTAGCATGTAAAAATCATGTGTTCCTTGAGAGCATTAATGATTTTGGATACTCCAGACAAGATGGATGTGTACAATTATTTAACTATGCTGTGTCATTTTTCTGTTCTCAATGAAAGATTTCCTTCCCCCCCCCCCCCCGGTAGTCTTTGTCATGAATTAAATATTTGTATCCTCCCAAAATTCATATCTTGAAGCTCAAATCTGCTGAGAAATGGTTTTTGAAGATGGACCTCTAAGTAAAGTAATCAAAATTAAGGAAGATTCCAAGGTGTGGCTATGATATTTCAGGATCTCTTATAAGAGGACCCCCCCAACACATACCCAGAATAGAGAAGATGAATTGCTATGATCCAACCTGTCCAGCCAATGATATTTTGTTATCTTATCTGACTAAATACTGAGAAGTGGGATACCACTGAGATAAACACTGAGACAAGTGAGGGAAGCTTTGGAATTGGATGATGGAGGATGCAGAAGCTCTAAGGTATATGCTGGGAAGAACCAACTAGCTATGGTATGTATTTGCTGTATGTGGTATGTAATTGGCTTTTAAAGGCGATTCTAGAATAGCAAGAAAAGAGTGTTGATGAGCAAGCTCTTCATGTCTCAGATAATATGTGTTATATCAAACAGAATTTAGTAGAAATGCAAGCATTAATGAATTATTATGTTAAGGACTCTGCAGGAACAAAGAGCTCTGGTACTGCAAGCAAGAGCAAACAGGATCTTTGTTCATAAGATGGCAAAATGAAGCCTAACTGTGCCCTAGTACTTTGTAAAGAATAGAACCTGCAAAAAGATGAGGTGACTTTCAATGGAAGACTTTCAGTGGTTACTTTCAATCCTCAGTGGATTGCTGAAGGTGCTCCTTGGTACTCTTCTTTACTGCTTATAAGAAAATATGCAGAGGGATAAATCGAAGAAATTAAAAGGAACCAGAACTTGAAAATCCTTAGCCTAGTCGTATTGCAACAAATAAGAGAGGATGCAGCTGAACAACCACTTGTAAAAGAAACTGTGTGATATGAACCACAAATGTAATCAGCCACCACAGAAGGAGGAAGAGAGAAGGGTTGTAGACGTAGATACTCCTGTCTCAGCAAAAGGAATAAAAGAGTTATTCCTCTAACAACATGCATTCACCATCAATAAAGGGGCAGTGACTACTTACATGTAATTAAAATGGTATAAAAGCGAAAAGAAGGAGGGGGATAGCATAGGGGGTTTCTAAGGAGGGGAAATGAGGAAAGGGGATGACATCTGAAATGTAAATAAATAAAATATCCAATAAAAAAAATAAAGGGGCAGTGTGACCCTGGAGATTGTCAGAAGAGATAGTTCAAGGTTGCTGTGGGCCAAGGATGCCCACCCAAAACTTTGAACCCAAGATATTTCTCAAATCCAAGGTCTAATTGGATTTGCCTTACTAGGTTTTAGCCTTCCATAGTAACACCACCTTCCTTTCTTTTCTTGATGTCTCTCTTTTAAAGCTAGAATCCCTCTTCTAGCCTCTCTGCCGCTGTGTCTCAGACATACACACCTGGTTTGAGCCACAGGCTCACAGCTGGAGGAATCTGCTGGGAGGGCTTGTCTAGCATATCTAGCTGTCTCTCCAAGTGAGTAGATGATGCTGAGATGAGACTTTATTTTAGACTTCAAAGTAGATATTGATGGGGCTTAATACTTGAGATCAAATGGGCTTTCCAAATCATATTGTTAGTGTATAAAAAGATCACCCTCATTGTTTTATAAATGATTCTATTTTTCTACCTCTTTTCAATGATCTCAAAAGACCAACTTGACCAATTAGAGACAGCCTCAATCAGTTCCTCTCTCTTTTTCTCTCTCCTGTCTCTGGATTCCTTTCCAGGATTTGAGGTTTGGTTTTCTTTCTTGATTCCCCAGCAGACCTTCTCTGCATATGGTCCTCCTTCTGTTTCTGGGAGGATCTGGGACAGCCTAGGGCATTGCTGGACACTTCTAGGGAGGGTATATTAGTAATTCTATCATGTTTCCAAGCAGGCTGGCCAGGCCATTTGTACAAGTCTAACTACACAGTTAAAACACAGCATGCCACTCTAGTGAGCAAGCCTCAGGCAGGAGGCTGAACCCCAACCCCACTCATTTACAAGATGCTTATCCCCTCAGTAGAAGTAGCAAAGGGAAAAGGCCAAGAAATGTCCCATGTGTCTAACATGGCTTGAGCTGGTACATCAGGCAGACATGACACCCAAGAGGACTCCTAGGATGTCACTGGGTGTCTTGAGAGACAACCATACTCTGAAGGTGAACACAGGGGATCCTTCTCCTACAACTGGTACCATATGTCTTTCCTTGCCCCAGGTGGCAGATCCTCCTCTTAATGTGGTCTGCTTTCATGTCTCCTTTGGGCCAGATTTATACTCCACCATCATAGGCTAGTACACACAGCATGGTCTACTTGGTCCATAGGGGTTGTACACCTTTGGCTTACTGGCTAAGCAATTCTTTCTACCTGAGGCTTGTTGCTTGACAGGAGCACCCAAATTCTTTTCCTCTTAGATTTCTAAGAGGAAGAACAGCAGCCTTTAGTGCTATATTGACCACACACGGCACAGTAGTCTTGCAGAGTCCTTCTGAAGCACCTCTGGCTGGACACAAGAGGAGAAGAAATCCTACTCTTTTTTGGTATGGATGGAAATAAACTTAGAGCATGCCCCCTTTCTGAAGCTTTACCCAGTACCCTCCCCCTACCATCACTCTGAATCTCACTGTGGAGCCAAGGAATAGTTGTCTTGAGGTCTCAGCTAAAATTTATATGGGAAGAATTCATTTTAGCATTCTTTATAATGTGAGTGGGAAAAGGTTGCTATGTGCATGTCTTTTTAACACTTAAAGTATACTGCAGGAAATCTACTTTTAAATAATCATTTTCATTTCAGTAGGTAACCAGTCTTCTCTTCTGTTGATAATAGCCACAAGTTAAGATAAAGAATTTTATGTATTTATTTTGAGAAAGGGTCATATAATGTAACAGTGTCTGGCTATAATTCACTATGTAGACCAGTATGTCCTTGAACTCACAGGGATCCACCTCCCTCTGCCTCCCAGGTGCTCAGATTAAAGTTGTGCACTACCAATTTTAACAATATTTAGTATTATAAAAATAAATTGATGAGCCAGCAGGAAATTAAGTAACATTCAGAGACCAAAAATTAAGAAAAGGCAAGAATCTAGAGATGACAGTATTAAATGAAACTTTGAACAGAAATACTTCATACAGAAGAAAGGAAATTCCAGATGAAGAGGAATGAGAAGCAAGAAAGTAGTAACTGTAGGGAAAAATCAATCTTTGATTTAAATGATGGTATACAGTAAAAACAAAAAAGAAAAATGAGTGCATAAAATATTTTTATTTTAGGTACAGAATTAAAGAGGACAGTTTTAAGTTAGTTCTAAGTTTCTTGTATTATATTTAAAAGTTATCTTAATTTTTGTTTATTTTGGTTTTTGTTTTTTGTTTTTTTTTTCAAGACACGGTTTCTCTATGTAGCCTTGGCTGTCTTGGAACTCACTCTGTAGACCAAGCTGGTCTCGAAATCACAGAGATCCACCAGCCTCTGTCTCCTAAGCACCAGGATTAAAGGAGTGCACCATCACCACCTAGCTGGTTATCTAGTTTTAAGACAGAAATGTGATTTTAATTTTCAAAAGAGAAAACAAAATGAGAAAATATAACCAAAGAAAAAGACAAGAAAGTAGGAAAGATTCAAATGAGTACAAGAAATAGAAATCATAAAACTCCAAACATATCATTAATTATAAGAAATATAAATGGAATAGCCATGCCAATTGTATTGGCTGGTTTTCTATGTCAACTTGACACGAGTTGGAGTTATCACAGAGAAATGAGGCTCCTTTGAGGAAATACCTCCATGAGATCCAGCAGTAAGGCATTTTTTTCAATTAGCGATACATGGAGAGGTTCCAACCCATTCTGGGTGGTCACATCTCTGGCCTAGTGGTCCTCAGTTCTATAAGAGAACAGGCTGAGCAAGCTAGGGAAAGCAAGCCAGAAAGCAGCACCCTCTACGGGCTCTGCATCAACTCCTGCCTCCAGGTTCCAGCCCTGCTTGAGTTCCTGTCCTGACTTCCTCCCATGATGGATTGTGGTCTGGAAGTATAAGCCAAATAAACCCTTTCCTCCTCAACTTGCTTTTTGGTCATGGTGTTTCATCACAGCAATAAAACCCTGAGACACCTATTAAAAAAAATGTGAAGCTTGATAAGCTGTTTACAAAGTGCACGTTTAAAGTCTAATAGTTTAGAAAGAAAAAGCGAAAAGCTAGAAAGACACACTGAAGAAACCCTAACAGAGAGAAGACTTATGCCTCTGAGTCAAGGTCCAAAATTTTCTTTGAAGTTAAAAACCACTGGGCAGAGGAAGGGAATGAGTCACTACATAATTATTTAATGATTCGTTTCATCAAACGAATAAGATAATTTAAAATTTATGTTTCTAATAACTTCAAAATCTATAAAAACAAACTGACAGAATTATAAGAAAATACACAAATTCACCATCAAGAAGATATTACAAGACTTTGTGGAGTAAAACATTAAAGGAGTATAAGTTATAAAAGATGTAAACAAGGCAAACATTAAGATCAATCTAATGGACAAACAAAACGTGCTGGGTTCCAGGATTCCAGAGTCCCAATATTCTCAAGCCTGCATGTACATGTTAAATGTTAAAATCATATGGCCAATAAATCAAATTGTGACAAAAGACAAAAGCCATAAAAACTTATAGTGAAGCCCCAGTTGAAAACTAGCTAGAAATCACTAGTAAAAGATAATCTGAAACCCCTTTTAACTGTAAAAACTTTTAGTCCAATGAAGAAAATATGATGGAATTTAGAAATATTTACAAATGGACACATATGTAAGGTGTGGCCAAATCAATATTCAGAAATAACTAGTCTTGCTTACATATAAATTAAGAAAGACTGAATATTAATGAGTTAAGCAGTGAATGAAATTGTTTTGATAAAGAACAATAAAATAGAGAATCAAAGGGGGGATGACAAAGTAGAAAATATTGATAAAATAGAAAAGTACTAAGTAGAGTTATTTTAAATAATCAAATTTACAAATTCTAGTGAGTTATCAAGAAAAAAGTGTGAGGTGAGTTAAGATATAAAAAGAAGACAATTATAGATGCTGTTGAGATTTAGAAGATCATCTAAGGGCATTATGAACAATTTAGTGCTTATATATTTGAGATTTGAAAGTAAAGTAATAAATTCCTTGAAACAAATCTTTTTATTAAAGTGACTCAGAAGAAGTGAAAAGCTCATATAGTCATAAGACTATTGAAGAAACTGAATCAGAGGTTAAAGAGATGGCTCAGTAGTTAAGAGCATATGCTGCTCTTTCAGAAGACCTGAATTTGATTCTCAACACCCATGTCAGATGTCAGCCTATAACTCCAGCTCCAAGAAAGCCAATGCTTCTGGCTTCTGTGAGCACCTGTACACACACACACACACACACACACACACACACACACATTAAATTAAAAATAAATCTTAAAAAAGAAATTGAATCAGTAGTTTAGAATCTCCCCACAGAGGAAGTCTAAGCCTGGGTAGCCGAAAAGCAATTTTACAAACTGTAAGTAGACAAAAAAATTCTACTCTGTACTGGATCTGTGGTGCTGAACTGGATGGATGTGGAGATATTGGTGTCAACTGGTGGCTTTCAGTATGTACAGATATGCCAAGGCTTGGTGATATAAGCAATGTGGGCATAATTCACACATAAAAAAGTCTTCTGCTCTGTAACAACACACATACTTTGTATTTAGACACTGGCTCTGAATTCCATTCATCACTGCAAGGATCCAGGGACTTGGGAGCAGGAGTGAGAGAAGATAATTTTGTTTATGCCAGAAAGTACTCAATGGAGGCATGCCATTCAATATAGGATGATGAAAAAGGAGGCTCTATTGGCAAGCCAGGGATGAATCAGTGACTTGTGGTAGTAAAGGCTGATAAGTACTTGAATAAAACAGGATTCTATCAATGTACTCTAGTTGAGATGAACAAACTAAGTAAAGAGTGAGAAGATTTCTCTTTATTTTACTACTAGATAATAAAGGTAAGAGAGACAAACATAAAAGAGGTGAGCTAAAAGTCAGTGGCTAAAAGTCATTGAGCCATAGACGATTCAACCAAATGATTCAGTAAATACAAAGAATAATGGTGAAAGTGTGGTGAGAAATGGCATTTTTATAGTCTCAAACAACATAATCTTTTTGTGTCAAGGGGAAAGAACATAAAGGAGAGAAATAGTACTCATTGTCCTCAGTGGTTGTATTTGATCTGCTGAAAGCATCTAAGTAGACACCATGTATCACACCAAAAAGCATCTTGGGTTGAGCCCAGCATAACATGATGTTCTTCATGATGAAGATGCACATTCTTTTCTAATCATGAGAAATCATCAGTCTTCCACTGGCCAAACTGTAGTCTTCATAAAGACCTGACAAGAAAACTGAACTGAGCTGTGAACCACAGCTCTCCAGCCAATGACTTGACAGTGATCTTTTTGCACCTATTGGGAAACTTTAGTGGAGTCTATGGGAAAAGAATTTGGGCACATTGTGCTGTTCTTGAAAGTTTTTTTTTTGTAAGTTTGACATCTCAAAATAAGTCAATAGGAAGCATCAAGAAATCAGCACACAGGAAATAGTTTGTGAGGCCTGAGTCTTCAGTGTGTCCCGAGGATCTCACTGCATGGGGAAAGTGTAAGTCCTAAGGGACAGGAGGAAAGGAAGGGGGCAAGAGATGGCAGAGCCTGCAAAGAGGCTGTGTTCCCAAGAGTGGATGTGCACATATATCTGTGAGGAGCATTTTCCTCACCACCACTCTCATAACCATCTTCATCACTAACAGACACCTGGGCAGAGGAGTGCACAGCAGTGGCTGAGGAAGTTAGGACAAGACAGCCCTGAGAAGTGCTTGAACATGAAATGGGCAGGAAGCAGGTATAAGTGGAGATTTCCTGGCTTATGGAAATATTACTTCTGCAGCCTGCAAACCTGGAAATTATTACCTGCCTACCTTTATTTCCTTCAGTTATTTCTACTTTCAAATTTGAACTTTTAATTAGAATGTATTATTTGTGCTTCTTGATGGGGCAAAATGTGTATCATACTCACTGAAACATGTGTAATGATCAAGCCGGAGTAATTAGCATTTCCCATTTTTGTCTTTAGGACTAACACATTATGTGTATCAATCATTTTGAACCATTTATTACATTTCTGAAGTGAGTCCGATTTAGTTATTTTCTCTCTTTTTGAGATTTGTTTTATGTATATGGCTGATTTTGCCTGTACACATGTCTATGTATCACATGCATTACAGTGCCTGCAGGTGTCAGAAGAGACCATTGTATCCTCTGGAATTTGAGTTACAGCTAGCCGTGAACCACTATATGTGTGCTGGGAACTGAACCCAGGTCTTCTGGAAGAGTGAGCTCTCACTCCAGCCTTCAGAGCTATTTCTTGCCTCCAAATACATTTTTGTAGCCATTATCCACCTTCTCTGTTTCTCTTCACACTATCTTTTCCATTCTCTGAATGACCTCTGCTCTCTCTACTTCTGGGTGATCAACATTTTTAGTCTGTACAAATAAATGAGAACATGTGGCAAATTCAATGCTTGGCTCTTCATTTAACATAATGGCACCCAGTTCTCTCATTTTTCCTGTAAACAGTAGCTTTCATCCTTTTATGGATGAACAGTATTTTATAATGTTTATTCATCACATTTTCTATATTTATTCATTCATCAGTGAACATCTAGACTGATTCCATGTCTTGGTTATTATAATGGTGCTAGAGTTACCACAGGTGTCTCTTTGATGAGTTTGTTTTCTTTGGCGGTTCACTCAGAAGTGAGGTGTAGAATTATATTTCTTATATTAGATTTTTAATTTATATTTTATATATGGGTTTTTTTAAAAAAATGACTTATTTATTTTATATATGTGTAGCTGTCTTCAGACACACCAGAAGAGGGTATCCAATCCCATTATAGTTGGTTGTGAGCCACCATGTAGTTGTTGGGAATTGAACTCAAGACCTCTGGAAGAGCACTCAGTGCTCTTAACTGCTGAGCCATCTCTCCAGCCCTTAATTTATATTTTAAATTTATATTTTATAGTACATTATTCTCCCTTCCCCTCCCCAACCATGATGTGTGTGTGTGTGTGTCCGTCTGTCCATTCTTCTACCATGTGCACCATTTAGGTCCTGTAGCAAATTCAGATTGTTAGGTTTGGCAGCAAACATGGTTACCCACAGAGCCATCATGACATTTCCCATTTTCTAGTATCTTGAAATATTTTCCCTGTTTTCTTTTTCTAGTTTCATCATTTAGAAACTTAACATCTGGTTTTAGATTAGGTCTGAGTTGAAGTTTGTCAATGATGAAGGGCAGGAGTCAAGTCTCAATCTTATAAATATAGGTAATTCCTAGTGGACTCAGATACAACCTCTGTGAATCCTTCAGTGATATCATTCAGCAGTGTCTAAGTGTTTCCTGGTTTAGACCCCAGGTATTATAGAAGGTAATGCTTTGGTAATAGGCACAGGGTGCCAAAGGATATAAACTCAGTACCCAAGAGGCAAATTCCAGTTGCTGATCATATCAATTTCTGCTTCTGGAAGAGATGGTGATTAGTGGGCATAGACTGTGGAGACTATCCCTATAGCTCACAGGAGGTGCATTCTCAAAGGGAATAGGAAGGTGCCCTAGCCTAGGTCAAGTACCATAACTCTTCCATCTTGAGGAAATTCCCTGGATGTGCTTGAGTTCCTGCCCCTTATTCAGGTGTAGTGGTTAGAATATACTTGGCCCAGGGAGTGGCACTATAAGGAGGTGAGGCCTTGTTGGAGTAGGCGTGGCCTTGTTGAAGAAAGTATATAATTGTGGGTGTGGGCTTTAAGGCCCTCATCCTAGTTGCCTGGAAGCCAGTCTTCTCCTAGTGGCTTTCAGATAAAGATATAAAACTCTCAGCGACTCCTGCACTATGCCTTCCTGTATGCTGCCAGGCTCCTGCCTTGATGATACTAGACTGAACCTCTGAACCTATAAGCCAGCCTGAATTAAACATTGTCCTTATAAGACCTGCCCTGGTCATAGTATCTGTTCACAGAAGTAAAACCTTAACTAAGACATCAGGGCACTGCTTGGACCAAGGTACTACCCCTCTCCCCACAATGCATTGCACAGTTGGCCTAGTTGGGCTGATGAAGCTTCAGCTTTCTGTGCTAGTGTGCTAGATTATCTGTGGACTCTTGAAATGGTGATATCCAGGGAGCAGGAAGGACTGAAAGAGTCTCTATTCTACAGATGGCATGTCACTAAAGCAGCCTGGGTTCTGAGGTTGAGAAGATAGAGGCAGTCCATGAAACCAGGTTATGTCATGTCTGTTTTGGCATATATGGCAATTGTAGGCTTTCTATAGCTGGGGTTACTGGTGTTTAGGGTGCTTCCATCACCAGGGACTCTGCTCACCCTCTCCTTCCCTAGAAGTGGGGCCATGATCATGTGCTTCATTCCATTCTCATTGCCACCTACTAGTTTACTGTCCTGAAAGGCCACCATCTCCCAGCCATTCTCCTGGTAATGCAGCTGTCTATTTGGGGTTCTGGTTCTTCCTTAGGGTTAAGGGCCCCCATTTCTAGCCATCTTAGGATTGCTTCATCCAGATCTTTACTCAAAGGCTATCCCCTCAGATGACTTGCCTGACCTCACACTTTTGACATCACCCCTTATCCCCAAGCCCCAGTAGAACTTCTCTGGCTCCCTGCTCAATGTTTCTCCTTATGTTCGGCTTACATATGCTCAGTCTCTGCTGTATAAAGTCAGAGATTGGTAATGACAGATGCTAAGGTGGAAGCAACTACAGGGAGCAAGTGGGTATGTCTTTGTAGGACCTGTGTATCTGAAATTCAGATACCAGGATGTTTTACTAAACTCAGTCTGTATCTATTGATCCCAATTACAGCAAAACCCTGATAGGAGCTGGTGACCTATAATGATGTATAGTTTATTTGTGTGAAGATGAAGACTCAGATGATTGCCAGGCAGGCAGGCAGGCAGGCAGGCAAGTAAGCTCTATTCTGCTGTTATTTATGAATTTGCTGACAGGTAACTATAGATTTATGAAGTGGAAATCTCTGTTTTCTATGGAGATTCAGCTGTGTCATATGATGCTTTTCTGGAAGCTGTCTTATGAGAGGATGTTTTGCTGGAACAGAAATGTGTTTTCCTGGAAGCTGTCTGATGAAAGGGTATGTGATGTTTTACTGGAGTGGACACTTGAGAGGGCACATGATGTTTGGAAAGGATATAAATATAAACCCACAGAGGGTGAGAGGATGCTCTTGCATTGGTTTACCTTGCAACACTTTGCTGGCCTTCACTGACCTTCACTTGTTGTGACTTCGTAGAGAGAAAATTTCCAAAAACTTCTCATGGTATTCTAGCTGCTTCTTGCAGCTTCCATGGACTCGTGCTGATTTGGTGGAGCCTAGGGCTTTCTTCTGAATCAAGCTGCTGTTACTGATTCATGTTTGGTGTTTGCCAATTGTATTTTATTGCCACTACTGATTTGAGTTTAGAATCACTCCAAAAAAATACTTCAAAACAGATCCACATTTTCCCCACCCCCACCCCCATTTCTTATTAACCTTTTCTTCTTCCCTACCTTTGGTCAGTGGGCTATAAGGAAGGTTGAAGTGTTTAAGAAGCCTTATTAAAGTAGATAAGTAGTCACTGAAGAGATTCCAAAGGCTAGTAGTTGGTAAAGTCCCAGGTAAGGCACAGCTAGCAGCTAGATTGGGGTGACAAGGACATAGTCCCATTACACTTGTCTAAACTCTTTAGATTGCTGGAGGAGAAAACATCACAAAGGATACCAACCTAATATACAGCTTGGAGCCTTGAGATCAGACACAATATGGAGCCTGGGCTCCTAACTGATGCTGAAATATTGGCATTTTACCCCAACCCAGGCTTGGATGTTGTGGTGGTCTAAATATGCTTGGCCCATGGAGTCGCACTATTAGGAGGTGTGGCCTTGTTGGAGGAAGTGTGTCACTATGGGGGTGTTTTTGAGACCCTCCTTCTAACTGCCTGAGGATCCCAGTCTTCTTCTGTTTGCCAGTGAGTCTTCTCAGATCCTCCTGCCCCATGCCTGCCTGGATGCTGCCACGATGATAATGGAACAAACCTCAAAACCTGTAAGCCAGCTCCAGTGAAATGTTGGCCTTCATAAAAGTTGTCTTGATCATGGTGTCTGTTCACAGCAGTAAAACCCTAACGAAGACAGATGTATATTTACTAAGACAGACATGTATTTATCAGGATTCCCTAGAGAAATAGACCATCATGGGCAGGAGTTGTGAGGAACTAGTTCATGTGGTCATGGAAGCGGAATCCATGGGAAACCCCGGGGAAATGAATGTCATGATCCAGCCTAAGTCCAAACTGAGAATCAGGAGCAGATGTAAATGAGAGGCTGTGTTTCAGCTCACCCAGAGGCAGGGGGATAGGGAAGTTTCTCCCTCACCAGCTTCCATTCTCTTCAGGCCTCAGCAGTTGTGTGACACCATCCACACTAGGAAAGCCTTACCTGCCTCTCTAGACTCTGATTCAGATGATACCCTATATGCAATAACCCCAGACATTGTAAGCAGTGTGACTGGGAAAGTCACATGTATCAAAGCAACCTTAGCCACGGTCCTGGGCACTGTCCTTGGGTATGGACTTTTTCACTCCAACATCTGAAGCCAGTCAACAAGGAGGATCAGACTTGTCCTTTCTAAAGACTCCTGGATTTTTCTCCAAATCAATGAAATCCCGTGCATGTGACAGGAATCCTCTGCCCTGATCCCTGGCAGGTGCATCAGGGAATCACCAGGCTGTCTCATTTGTAGATGAGCACCGTGCACCTCATATTTTAATGAGACTGAACATCCTAGCTGCACAAAAGGGCTCCTTGAGTATATTACAGGATTGTGGAACCAACTCCTGATGTCACCATGGCAGCCCCTTCAGTACTAAGACATTCTCAGGGAATGTCCATCGCTAGGCTACTTCACTTCTGGAGCTTTCTCAAGATAGAGTGGCCAGGAATCCAGAAGTTTTCCTCACAATTATTTGTTCCTGCCCTCTGGGATCTTCTGAGTGTTCCACATGACAGCTGTGTACCTTGGGACTGTGGTGATGTTCCTGTAAGTCTGTGGGTCCTTACACCTTCTTCACATTGAGTAGGATGTGAGGCAGGTTTTGGCTGATAGAACCTTGAACTACACATGATCTTAGTAAAGGACCTGGACAATGTGTCATCTTAAGTCTATCCACTCTGTTTCTGCTCTGCTGCTTACTTAGGTCTTTGGTTCATAGTAGACTGTGGTGCTGTAAACTGAGTCTTAATGGAGGCCTGTCCTTCCCAGCTGTAGTTCTGGGACACTAAAGTTGATTGGCTTACTGAAATTCCAGACAAACCTCTTTCTTGCCCAGGAACTGAATCAGAGATTACAACTGTCCAGGAGGACAGTTCAGCTTAATACCAGGAGAGTCTGGGTGAGTGTTGAGTAGAGGCATCTCCCCTACCTCTTCCTCTTCTTTCCTTTTCCCTGTTTGCTTCTCTTTCTTATCCATTTTGTACCCTTCCTTCCTCTCTGCCTGCGACCCATGTCTCTATCTACTGACAATCTAAAATAAATGTTAGCTTTAAAAAACACTTAGGAAACTTAGCCAAAATTCTGTAACATCTCTGCTCCAGTCGGCTTGCTCAGCCTTATCTTCGTGCACAGGCTTTGTCTCTGACCACAGCAAGTCCAGGGGGAGAGTAACTATAGGAATGGCTGGCCTGATCAGACACACCATTCTGGTGTCCGAATTGACATCACCAAACTGAGAGTAAGGAATTTTCAGGCATTATAGCACCACCCAGGAACAGAGATGGTTCAGACTTCTTGTATCTCCACCACAGAGAACATTTTGCTAAACTGACACCCAGAAGTCATTAGATTTATATGTGTGTAGCATTCACCAGTGGGGGCCCACTTGTCTGCTGAGTCGTAGAGAAAGGGAAATATGTTATTAGGGAGTTGGTTTCCAGTATAGCCTGCACTCTCTGCATTGCTGTGTGTAGCAATTTCAACTGCCTCCATGGTAACTCTTCAAATTCTTGCTGTTCCAAATAAACTACTTCAAGGTTTCAGTAAATAAGAGAAGTGAAATATTTGTTGGTTTCAGTTGATTGTGACCAATTGGGGACTCCTTCAAATGTCCCTGAGAATCTCAAGAGACTAAATTTCCTGGGGTAGGGACCTACTGCTCCTCCTACACCTACAATTGTTGGGGGAAGAACTAGGGTTGACAGGAAACCGTGGGTTTAGGTTAAGCTGGGCACAACGCACAAGAATCCAGCTCATTTCCAAGTGAGTGGCCCAAGTAGGTCCCTCTTTTTGTCAGTGGCCACAGCAGAACAGAGCTGGTAGAAACTTGTGGTTGATGCCTTGAAGATTTTTCTGCTCACTGGCATAGAAGCCTGCTGGGGAGGGGAAGGCCTATAGGGGGCGTCGGGCCATGAAAAAAGCAGAAGGAAATAGTGAACAAACTCTCTGAGGCGCGTGGATCAACGCACCCCTCCGTTGGCTCTTACACATTTACTCGCTAGTTCCACTGTGTGGGGTCTCAGTGACCTCCACAACCCTTGACTCGAAGAGACACCCTGCTCTGGATGGCCGCTACCGGAGCAAGGCAGGAGTTTACTGGACGGACCCGAACTAGAGGTGCAACAATCCAAAACCCTCCCATCCAGACCCCACCCAGCGCCCCCTCCCCCCACCACACCTTTGTCCCTTTCTCTCGGGTCTAGGCCCCTAACCAATCTACCCCCGCGTCTACCAGGCGGGGCCCCATTCACTCGCACGCAATCGCAGCCATCGCGTGACGCTTGTGGCCACAGGAGGAAGCCAGAGGCGCCAGGCACGCGATGGGGGTGGTGGAGTCCCAGAAACTCAGCCTAGGCTGGATTTAGCAGCGCTTAGAGGCGGAGCCGCCTGTTGGGGTTAGAGTGTGTGTGTGTGTGTGTGTGTGTGTGTGTGTGTGTGTGTGTGTGTGTTGGGGGGTGGGTGGCGCTGAGGATTTAGTAAAATTCTTGGTTGTGCTCAAGCGGTTCAGCGATCTGGCTCAACAGGCATACTGGCTCCTTAGCTATCCTAGCTTAAGTACTCTGGAAGCCTTGGGCAATCTCTGAGGTGCTGGGAACGGTGCTCCTCCACAAGGAGACAGACCATCAGGAAACTCTCTGCTGGGAATCCGCCCGCCCGCTTGGCTGGTGCCTTGGTTTATATTGGACCCACAAGGGCTGAATCTTCCTGTCCTATTCTCACCCATCCCTCAACCCCAAGCACGTGAAGATAGCAGCTCATTTATTTCACTCTTGCAGTTTCCATGGCACATTTTCCAGGGGATTGGGGATGCCCCAAAGGGCTGCTAGTCTGTAAATTCCCTATTGCCAGAGGAGAAGCAGAACAGATCCTGAAGAGGGAAACGATAAAATAGACCCCTTGGAGGCCTCCTGCAGACACATTTGACAACTCAGTGTATTAATGCATCTGGTGTAGGAGGCCCAGACTAGGGAATTTAAGTGATGAAGAAAGATTGGTGGGGAGGCTTTAAGGAGTCTGGTTCCTCCACCCCTCTGCCCTCCTAGAGCAGCGTTTCTCAATCCATGGTTCAATGACCCCTTTGGCAAAACTATCTCAAAAATATTTATATTATAATTAATAACAGTAGCAAAATTACAAAGTTTCAATAAAAAGAATTTTATGGTTGGAGGATTACCACAACATGAGGAGCTGTTGTAAAGGGTCACACCAATTAGAAAGGTTGAGAACCACTGTCTGAGAGGCTCAAGTTTCCCAGGAGGGATCTGAGTTCTGACAAAGAAAATGATACCTTCTTTTCTTACTGTAGTGAACAGAAAACCCAGTCTCATTAGTTGAGTGAGACACGAGTGATAAATGGTGCCTTTTGAAAGTGGAAGAGAAAGAAACTAGGTCCCAAAGGTCATGTCATTGCCACTTGGGTCACAGTCTCCTGGGCTCCCCAGGAGAGGGTGGCCTGTTACATAGGGCTCTTCATCCCTGCCAAAACCCTTGCATGTGGGCAGGACTGTGTGTAATTTCCATGGACTTTCTGGAACAGTGGAGGCTGCCAGCCACAGAAACAACAGCTTTGGATGAAGCTAGAAAGGCTAACTCTGAGGACCAGGTGTAGATCTGTTGTGGGGTAGGGCAGAGAGTTAAACAGTATCTGGATCCCAGAGTAGTAGAGTTGCCTGGGAGCATGGATAACTATCAAGTTCCAAGATGCCTCAAACCTCTGGAGATGCTGAGAGCTCCAAAAGGGGGGAGTTCAGTTTCATGGGACCAGTTGATGGTAGACTGGTAGAAACCGCTCAGAAAGGGAGACATGAAGTCACAACGAGGCTCAAATTCTAAACAAGAATTATCAAACAATACCACCACCCCCTGGGCTTCAGGGTTTGCCAAGACCAAGCTATGTGATACAAAAATAATAGAACTTTGATTCAAATGCTACTTTTATTTCTGAATAATATGCACAGTCCAGCAAACCCATCCTTTTCAGCATGAGCTGGGCTGTGAACAGACAGTGTGATTAGTTTTAAGAATGCTGTGCCCCTCGACAATGGAACTTTCTGTCTGGGATTGGGTCTCCTGGATGGTAGAGGGGGAGTCAGTTTGCCATAGACTAGAATCCAGCTTAGTAAGAGAACTTAGAAATTTCCATCCCAAAGCCATCAAACCAGCTGTGAATAGGGGTACCAGGAAGGTGGGCATCTTCACAGGTCTAGGAGCAGTTTTTGGAGGCGGTGAGCATCCTCACGGGACTTCCTTTACCTCCAGGTGAGAGCATTCAGCCTGCTCCCTTCCAGGGGAGATGAAGGTATAGGAAATGAGTGGACTCTGGGGGCCTTGATCTAGCCTGGAAGCAGATGACAGACAGGCTGTCTTCCAAAGGGTAACTATCAGTGGTGTTGGGATCCAATGGTACTGGGTCTCAGGAGATACTTGAAGGGACCTTGGGATCCTTGTTCATAGAGGGAACCTGGCAGGAAGCCATACTTTGTCTCAAGACTGGGTAGACAGGAAAGCCAAGAGCAGTTTCCAAGATGAGGCAGGATAGTACATGAGTTTAGGTACCCTTCTACACTAGGCACCTTCCAGGTCCATGCTGGCCTAGAACTTCAACTGGCTCTTCCTGCCAATCATACAGCTTTCTAGGACTTCGTGGAGATCCTGCATATCCTATTGAGAACAATAGCACAGCCCAAGTTGGACATATAGCAAGAACAATTGGGTAAAAGTCAGGGAAACACAGAAACATAGGACTTAAGAACCACTAGCAGGCCTGGGCTCTGCAGAGAACTTATTTGTTCATTCTTCCCTGACAGCCTTGCAGGAGACATGTATATGGTCAGCTCCAGCCCTGACACCTGAAGACCACTCATACAGAGGGTTCCCCGTGCAGGAAGGACGGCTGCTGCTGGAGGTAAGTGCACACGTCACTGCAACATCACACACACATGCTTTGTGTTTGGTGTGTGTGTGTTTCCAGAGAAGAAAGGCACCAAAATACCTTCATGAGCTGTTTGCCAGACTAGTCTAAGACTGTTTAAGCTGAGATCTATGAGTAGAGATCAACTTCACTATGGAGTTAAGGATTTCATCATCGTCATGCTAAATCTGAGACTCATTTGCCATCCCATAATCTCCAGTTTCACTCACTGGTGAAAGAACCTAAATATTAAGCCATTTATTTTCCAAATTAAAGACTAAAACGAGTCAATGATGAGTTTCTTTCTTTCTTTCTTTCTTTCTTTCTTTCTTTCTTTCTTTCTTTCTTCCTTTTCTTTTCTTTTTTTTTTTTGGTTTTTTGAGACAGGGTTTCTCTGTATAGCCCTGGCTGACCTGGAACTCATTCTGTAGACCAGGCCTGCCTCTGCCTCCTAAGTGCTGGGATTAAAGGCGTGCGCCACCACCACCCGACCAGTGTTGAGTTTCTAATGTGGTTTATTCATGGTCCTGCACAAATAGGGCCTGACAATTTTTGCATTTCAAACTGGCATTCAGGCTTGATGGGAACTTCCATTAGGTGGAGCTTTTTCTCATCTGAGGTGAACCCCAAGGTTTTTTTGTACTAGATTTTCTCTGAGCTGTTCAAGTTTGGTCTCTAACATCTCAGGACATAATCCCAGCAGAACATTCTTTGAGGGCTGAAATCTGGTGTAAGATCAGGAATTGGTAGGAACATGACATAGGGTACAGTTGTATTCCTTTATCCTCAATCCTCACTGGGCCAGGCCCTTGGTGAGCATCTTTTGGCAATACAGTGGGAGGAGCTGGTAGTTCCTTTCTTTTCTTTATTCAGTGCTGTGGAAAGGCTGGCTTTCTGTTCATCATCTGTCAGACTTGAGGCACTGTAGCTGTCTGTGCCTACTTTAGGGGAGGAAGTGGGAATATTGAAATCCTATAGAAGGAATAGCACCTTTCAGGATGACACTCTCACACCTGTTACCTTTTTTTTAATTAGAAAATGCACATATGCAGGAAGAAGAGGATAGTAGACAGCCAGGTGCCAGGCTCCATCCTTAGAAGGTTGGTTTGGACTTACCTGCCTTCTGTATGGGCTTCTGCACTTGTTTAATGGCTCAGATATACTTTGAATTGGCTCTTCTTGTCTCTTGCACTCTCCTAACTCTGCTCTTTTTAGCCAATCCATGTGAGCTATGGTTGAAGAACAGTGCTCTGGGTCTACCTTAGCCACAAGCAACTTGGAGACATTATATGCACTGCATTTTCCACAGCATTCAGTGGGTTCTGGGAACATCCAGGGTACCTAAGGGAGACAGGGTCTAGGGCTTGGGTGAGAAAGCATCTCTAAGTTCTATCACCTTTAATGAGTTTGGGTTTGATGAATTTATAAATCCTACACTTTAAAAAGTTATACAGGGTGGACTGAATAGATGGCTCAGAGGTTAAGAGCATTTGCTGTTCTTCTAGAAGACCCTGGTTCAACTTCAAGTACCCATATGGCAGCTCAGAACTGTCTGTAACTCCAGCTCCAGGGAGTCTGACATCCTCATACAGGCTTATACATGTAAGCAAAACACCAACACATGTAAAAATAAAATAAAAAGGAATCACAAAAAAGTTAAAATACACAGGAGTCACATGCTCAAAGCGGCCCACATGTAACAAGCTGTGCTTGCTCAGAATAGCCTGTGATCTGTTTCAGCTCTTTGTGGCTCAGTATGGATAGACCCCAGTGGGACTGACATCTCTTTGGGGAGTAGAATCCTTCAGTTGAAGAAATGTGCGACTTTGGCACTTACTATTATGTGCTAAAAAAAAAAAAAGCACATTTCTGAGCACTATTACTTTTTCTCTGGTATTGATCTTTCTGCCACTGCTAGTAAAATCAGAGCTTTAAAGTGTATCCTGGTTTGAATTTTATTCTTAGAAAAAGATAATTGGCAACCCCATTAAATATCTTTTCAAAATTAAGATTGATTTAAAAAATCCAGACTCATAAAAATCATCCTTAATCTTATGTACTGAATTGTAAAACACAGAGTATGCACACAGCACCCAGGATACTTAAGTTGTCCCAAGTCCTAACCAGGGTGCGTGTGTTTCTACCGCTCCTGTCTTGTCTCCTTCCTCATATCTGTATTCCCCTCTACATCTCCCTTTTAGGCTCCACACCTCCACCCACACTCTGACACCTCACCACCTCCCTCTACTCCTTCTTCCATGTCTCCAGGCGTGCTTTGTCTGGAACCAGGCATGTTATATGTGTGGATCTTTCTTTCATTTCCAGGACAAGGGAATTCAAACTACAAGGCTAAACATGCTTTCAGAGGGTTCCCAGCTCTCCATGTCCTTGAGTCGTCTTGGTGGTGTTTCTCTCACTTGAAGTCAGTTTGGTACGAGTGTACTGGAATCTCATGGTTTGAACTAGTGTTTGCTCATGGCTGAGGGTGCCAAGCACCCCTTCTCTATGCCCATCTATCATATTTACTAAACTGTTTGAATCCTTTGCACGTATAAAACCATACTTTTTGCCTTCTTACTATTTAGTCTAGTGAGCTCATTCTGGACACCTGTCCTTTGTAAAATTTGTGAAAGTTCTCTCCTAGTCTGTGGCTTGTTTTTTGATTCTCCTGACAAGAGTGATGCGCTGAGTAGAAGTGGTTAACTGTTAATAAAGTCATTTATTAATTTTTCTTTTTATTGGTCATGATCTCAGTGTCACAGGTAGAAAGTCTTTATCCCAAGATCACAAGATTTTTTCTTTTATTTTTTTCCCAAAGGTTTAAGTTATTTTTACTTTATTTATTTATTTATTTATTTATTTATTTATTTATTTATTTATTT
>NW_021605262.1:5441074-5446574 GCF_004785775.1 Grammomys surdaster | reverse complement strand
TTTATTTATTTATTTATTTATTTATTTATTTATTTATTTATTTATTTATGGTGTGTGTGTGTGTGTGTGTGTGTGTGTGTGTGTGTGTGTGTGTGTTGTCAGGGCATGCTTGGGGAGATGAGAGGACAGCTTTTAGGAGTCCATTCTTTTCTTCTACCATGTGACTCCTGGGTATCATGCTCAGGTTGCCAAGCCTGGTGGCAAGTACCTTTAGTTTGCTCACTAAGCCGTCTTACTGATCCATTCTTCAAAGTTTTGTTAAGTTTTACATTTTGAATTCTCTGAATTTTGTCTGGCATATCAACACTACCACACTTCCTCACTGCCAGTAATGAAGTAAGTAAATTGTTCTGTACATTTAATGACATGAATTTTCCAGTTGTGTTTTCTTTCAAAATTGTATTACCAGGGTTGGAAAGATGACTCAGTGATTAAGAGCACTGAGCATTCTTCCAGAGATCCTGAGTTCAATTCCCAGCATCCACATGGCAGCTCACAACCATCTATAGCCTATAGTTCTGTGGGATCCAGTGCCTCTTCTGGTGTGCAGCCATACACACAAACAAAACACCCATATACATGAAATGCATAAATAAATATCTTAGAAAGAGTGTCCTGCCTGTTTTAGTTACTTTGTCTTTCCACATACATTTTAGAATGATCTTCTTGATGTGTATAAAAACTCACAATATGGGCTGGAAAGATGGCTCACTGGTTAAGAGCATTTGCTGCTATTGCAAAGGATTTGGCTTCAGTTCCCAGCATGCACATGGCAGCTCAAAACCGTTGGTAACTGAAGTTCCAGGGGATTGATGCCATGTTCTGGGCCTCCACGGGTACTTCCTGAGCTTAACATACACACATGCAGCAGTAAAACACTTGTATATATAAAATAAAAAAAATCTTTAAAAAATTCTGCTAGGATTTTGATGGCAATTATTAAAACTGATGTCAATTTGAGTGGACTCCTGAACAGGATGTATGTCTCTGTTTATTTAGGTCTTTAGTAACTTTCAACAGAGTTTTACCATTTTTCATCTCACAGATCCTGTCTATGTTAGACTTATAATTAGATATTCAGTGTTTTTTGTTGTTCCTATATATGGACTTTTTTAACTTTAATTTTTTGTTGTTGGTCATGGTAAGATATAGAAATGCTATAGGTTTCTAGGTTTATATTGTGTCACACGACTAATATATTAGTTAGGTATTTCTGGGAACTTTTTCATTGATTTCATGAGATTCTGCTTTACTTTGGTTATATTGCATGAAGACAGAGATAATCTGCATTAAAAAGGTTCATCAGTCTGGGTTCTCCTGCCTGGGAAAGACTCAGAATTCATTAGTTGCTTATAGTTCTTTGTCTAGATTGAGACCCCAATATCATGTTAGCATGTTTATTGGTGTTGTCCTTGTATAGCTCTTGTTTAGGCAGTCACGTTGATGAGATTTCATAGATGTAGCTTCCCTGACATTCTAGGAGATGCAACTCACAGCAAACTTCCTGTTTCCCAGCTCTTACAGTCTTTCTGTCCTCTCTTCTACAATATTCACTGAATTTTAGGTGCAGGAGTTGTATTGTAGATGTACCAGTTGATGTTGGGCAGAAAATGATCACTTTTCATTTTGATTGGTTGTGGCTTTCTGTAGTCATCTCCATCTGTTACAAGGAAAGGTTTCTTGATGAGGGGTGAAAGCTACACTTATCTATGGGTATAAGGACAAATATTTTTAATGCAGTTAAGAATTTATGGAGGTGTTTCTTAATTGATGTTACTTCCTCTCAGATGACTTTAGCTTGTGTCAAGTTGACATAAAACTATCCAGCACACAAAGCATGTTAAGTGCTCTTTTGAGTTGTTAGTCAGGGTTGTCCAAAAGACTCCCAAAACATTATAGGTTCTTGTTATTATTCTTAGTTGCCTCCAAGAAGTTAAAGGTAAGTCCCTATTGGTGAAGACACCATATACTTTGGACATAGGGCCTGGAGGCTCAGATCTGGTTCTGACCTGAAAACTTCTTTCATGCAAACTAGCTTTCAGGGTTCCAAAAGATGCCATACAAGCTTCCAAGAAAAGAAAGCAATTAAGAGTCCTACCTAGATGTGTTGCCTATGAACTAAAACCAGGGCACAGTATCCATAAGTGTATCCCTAAGAGTGTACTAGTGGCATGGATACCTTGGTGGTAACCAACAGTTCCCTAAATTCTTGTTCAACAGGAGAGAAGTCTTGTTTCATACTGGCAACTACCTGGGTAGTTACTAATGTAAATTCCTGGGTCTTAGAGGAGAACATACATACCAGTTGTGTGCTGAATAGTTTTATGTAAACTTGACATAAGATAAAGTCATCTGAGAGGAAGTAACCTCAATTAAGAAATGCCTCCATAAAATCAGATTGTATGTAAACCTGTAAGGCTTTTTAAAATAAGTGATTAACAGAGAAGGGCTCAACCCATTGTGGCTAGTGCCATCTACTGGGTCCTTGGTTCCATAAGAAAGCAGGCTAAGCAAACTATGATGAGCAAGCCAGTAAGCAGCACCTGTGCTTCTGCATCAGCTCCTGCCTTTAAGTTCCTGCTCTGCTTGGGTTCCTGCCTTACTGCCTTTGATGATGAAGTGTTATATGGAACTTGAGTGAAATAACCCCTTTCCTCCCCAAGTTGCATTTGTCATCATTGTTTCATCACAGCAATAATAAACCTAACTAAGATACCTGGTGTTAGTGTTTTTGTTAGTCTATGGCTTTGGGGGAAGCACTGTCAGCCTAGATGGGACATTTTCATTTAAACTATATGTTTAAATATATGTGTGTGTGTATGTGTGTGTGTGTGTCTGTGTGTGTGTGTGTATGTGTGTGATACATAGTTTTAGGCAGATGATATGATTCCTTACAAGTTTTTCAGATATCCTTATTGTTATTTTGGCTCCTTCATCCTTCTTCTGTATTTAAGTCCCTCTTGATGCTCTACTTACAAGTCCCCTCCCCTTGCTTTTTTCATTTCTCCTTTCAAATCACTTGTACCCTGCATATAATAATAATAATGCATATTATCATGAATGCCATTCCCCTCTCTATTATTCTCCAACACTATGGTCCTTATTTAATTTCATAGTTTTCAGTTACTCCGGTTTATACATTCATCTCTGAAGATTTGGAGCTAAGTGCCACAGATGAGAGAGAACATTTAACATGTGTCTCTCTGGGTCAGGTTTAGCTCACTCAATGTGATCTTTTCTAGTTACATCCATTTATCTGCAAGTTTCATGAGTTCATTTTTCTTTAAAGCTGAGTAGAATTCTATAATATGTATGTGTCACATTTTCTCTATCCATTCGTCAGTTGAATGACATCCAAATTGTTTCTATTATCCTAGCTCTTGTGAATAGAGCAGCCATAAACATGGCTGAGCGACTGTCTGTGGAGTAAGATGTCTAGTTCTTTGGGCATATACCAAAGAGTGACACAGCTGGGTCATCTGGTAGATATATTTTTAGTTTTTTGAAGGTTCTTCATGCTGCTTTCCAATTACTAGTACCAGTTTGCAGCGCCACCAGCAGTGAATAACAATTCCCCTTTCCCCACACCCTCTCCAGCATTTATTGTCAGATGTATTGTTGCTCTTTGCCAGTCTGACTAGAGTAAGATGAAGTATCAAATTTTGCTTTGATTTGCATTTTCTTACTTCTACGGACAATAACATTTAAAGCTATTTATTAGCCATTTTTTTCTTTTGAGAATTCCCTGTTCAGATTCCAAGCTCATTTCTTAAAAATTGATTTTCCCCCCTTGCTTTATTTTAGTTCTTTATATATTCTGGATATTAATCCCCTGTCACGTGTATAGCTAGCAAAGATTTTCTCTTATTGTGTGGGTTTCCTATTTACTCAATTGAATGTTTCCTTAGCTGTGCAGAAGCTTTTGGTTTTGTAAAGTCTCACTTGTCAATTGATGGTCTCAATTTCTGGACAAATAGGTTCCTATTCAGAAAGTTCTTTCCTGTATCAATATCCTGTAGGGTACTATGTTTTCTGTTAGCAGTTTCAGTACATCAGATTTCACATTGAAGTATTTGATTCATTAAAAGTTAGGGTTTCTTTTTGTGCAAGGTAAATAATATGGGTCTAGTTTTATTCTTTTATCATGAATGCATATTGGCTTTTGTCAAAGGTTTTTTTTTCTGCATCTATTGAGATGATTATGTAATTTTTGTCTGTAAGTACATTCATCTGATTTACTATATTTATTGATTTGCGTATGCTGAACCATCTCTGCATGTACGAAATAAATTCAACTTGGTCATGGTGAATGTTTTTTGATGTATGCTCAGTTTGCAAGTATTTTATTGAAAAAATTAAATTTGTGTTCAGCAAGGATATTGGTCTGAAGTTTTCCATTTTTTTTTGTTGTGTGTTTACCTGGTTTGATATTAGAGTGATACCAGCTTCTTCAAACTTGGGATTGCTCCTTATGTCTCTGTCTTCTGACTACTTACTATAAGAAGTGTTGGTTGTAGATCTTCTTTAAAATTTGCAGAATTCTGTGAATCCATCTTGACTCTGGACTTTGTTTAGTTGGAAGGCTTTTTATTACTATTTCAATCGCCTTATTTATTATGGGTCTGTTTAGGTCTTTTATCTCTTCTTGGTTTAATTTTGGTGATTTGACTGAATCTAGAAGTTCATCCACTTCTTTTGATTTTCTAACTTAATAGCGTGTAAGTTTTTAAAGCATTCTCTTTTAATATTATGAATATCTTTGGGGGTATTAGGTAATGTTTCCTTATTTATTCCCGATTCTGTTAATTTGGGTCCTCTCTTTCTTTTTTTGGTTAGTTGGGCCAAGGGTCTGTCAATCCTGTTTATCTTCTCAAAAAAAAAAAAAAGCTCTCAGAATTGTTGATGCTTTGTATTGTCTTCTTTTTTTTTTCTGTTTCATTAACTTCAACTCTGATTTTTATTATTTGTTCCATCTAGTGAATTTGGATTTGTTTTTTTACAACTTTTTGGTTTCATCATTAAACCATATGTGTATTTTTTTTTTTTTTTTACTGTAGGTTTGGTTGTGCTTCAGTTTCATTCAGTTCCAGAACATTTTAAACTTCTTTCTTGATTTCTTCTTTGACCCATTCAACATTCAGCAATGAGTCGTTTGATCTCCAACAGTTTGTATATTTATTGGTGATTTGTTTGCTGTCTATTTTAAGTTTTTGTTGTATTGTGATCAGATAGGATTCATGAAGGGGAGGATCAGACTCTCTGGGAAAATCCTAGTGAAGGATGTGCAGAATCTGTCTGAGCAGAGATTAGAATATTGTGTGTGAAAGACCTGGAGGTTGTATATTGGCAGGCTAATTGAACTGAGGTTGGCCAGGATCTTTGGTGGTCCACTGTCATACATTACAAGCAAATATCTAGTAGTGTTGAGATTCTGCATATTAGGAAAGAGAGAAAGAGAGAGAGAGAGAGAGAGAGAGAGAGAGAGAGAGAGAGAGAGAGA
>NW_021605262.1:5430017-5441064 GCF_004785775.1 Grammomys surdaster | reverse complement strand
AGAGAGAGAGAGAGAGAGAGAGAGAGAGAGAGAGAGAGAGAGAGAGAGACAGAGAGAGAGACAGAGACAGACAGAGAGACACAGAGACACAGAGAGAGACACAGAGAGAAGTAGAAAGTCTTAATACAACATAAAAAGATTTTATCACTTGATATTAATTTTTCCATAAAAATAAGTATTCTAACTAAACAGCAGTTTACTGAGATGTATGAACTTTGAATGGGTTAATTTTAGTTCTTCTTTTTATTGGATGTTTTATTTATTTACATTTCAGATGCCTTCCCCTTTCCCCATTTCCCCTCTCTAGAAACCCCCTATTCCATCCCCCCTTCTCCTTTTTGCTTTTATACCATTTTAATTACATGCAAGTATTAAGGTCAGTTCTAGGTTGAGGAACTAGCAATACAATAGATGCAAATAGTCAAGGAACAAGCAAGGCAATAGACAAAATTCCGTGAACACTCCCATGATCACTGTTTCTAGGGGCTTATCAGGATGACCAAAATATCTGAGCCAACTTCCCTGTCCTAGCCCAAAGTCCTTTAGTGCTGTTTTTTATTTGCACTTTTTTCATTAATTAATTTATTTATTCACTTTGCTTCCAGATTGCAGCACTCTCCCTCTCCCCTTCTCTCTGATACAGTTCACAAGCTTTTAGGGTTTTTTTATTATTATTATTAAAAAGGAAAAAGAGTGTAAGCTGAATATGGGATGGTGGTTCATGATTTTAATACCAGAATTAGGGATTAATTTAATCCAGGCTTAGGCAGGAGGACACGGAGTTCAAGGGCAGTCTCAGCTACTTTGTGAGTTCAAGACTGAGTCATATGAGACTCTGTCTCAACAAAACAGAGCAGTGTTGGGTGCACCAGCATAGATAAGAGGCATTACTGTATTTAGCTCTCTATAATTTACAGTTACTTTTTATGAATGAACCTATTTTCTCTTTGTGAACTATTGTGTGCAGCCACATTATCTCATGCCCTGCTCTAGATGTACTCCGTTGGTTCCTACGGCTAAACCCAACAGAGTCCAAACAGAAGCAGGATCCGTTCCTACCTGCTGTGTTGGATCAACTTTCTCAGATCTGACAAGCTCTGGGTCAGTGCTGCAACTGGCCACTGCTAGTTCATTAGCCATACCTGCCTCTCCAGCAGCCAATGAAAGGACCTTAGGTTAGGTAAAAAGTTATAGATTACTGCAAGGAACAAATTTGTTTCACTAAATTTGGACTCAGAGCTTGTCAGATCTGAAAAGGTTGATTCATCTTGTATGGGGATGTCTTTAAACATTCTCTCTTGTTGTAACCGAACCTCATAGATCAAGTGGTTTATGAATAATATTTATATAGCTCATGATTCTGTAGGCTGAAAGGTGCAAGGTCAAGAAATAACATCTTGCCAAGAGCCTTCTTGCTGGTGGGAACTGTGCAGATATTCTGGGAGGTTCAAGGTATGGAGGGTGGGCAATTGATCCACTACTGAGATAAAAGGCTTCGTGGTCCATCACCACTTCTTATTAGCTCCAACTGGTCCCTCTTCTACACCACATTGTGGGATTAAATTTAACTTGATGCTTGGTGGATATACCTAAACTTAGCACAATTAGTGAGTGGATAAGTTATTAGAAAATGAAGGACAGGCATTTGCTAACTCCAGGAAGAGGGGTTGCCCGAGGCACTGAAGGGTTCTGAGTCTGTGGGACCTGGCTCTTCTGGGAAATCTGTGCTGTTCTGCAAGTGTACTGAAGATATTTGGAAGGCTAGGAAGGGTGATGCAAACCTGGCATCTCAATGATGCAGTGACTGGCTGGGGCTGAAGGAGTCAGCAGCTGCCTGTTCTATGTGCACATAATGAGTTCAAGAGAATAAGGACATGAGGAGAGCACAGACCCGTTCTCTGCAGGGCAGGAAACTGAATTCTATTTCAATGGTGATTACTCACCTTCGATGGAGACTTTGGGCTTCACATATCTTTTAAGGTCTTGGACATTTGGCGTTTGTTTCGGCATGTCAGATGATAAAATTATGCCTCAGGTTTATTCTGACTTCTCACTTCAGAGGGTATCTTTCTGTCCTTTCTATATATCATTTTCTAAGTTAGCTTCTTTCAGACAGTATACCAAAGGACCTTCTTCCTTAAATGAGCTTTACTCTTAGAGGTGACTATACTGCAGTTGTTTCTTATAGTTGGGCTGGTTTCTGTTATCATAACTGCATTTTCTTCTCTTTACACTTTCCTTAGTGTTTCTTCTGACATTCCAGTTGACTGCTAAGCCTTCATGTGTGGTCTGTGTACTGTTGTCCTTAGCGTGCTTTTTATAAGAACTCTCTCAGGTACCCTCTGAGAACTCCTAGACTTACTGACCCTTACTGTCCTGAACCTCAGGTTGATTTCATGTAGACCAAGGTCCTTGTCTTTGTTACTGTCTTCTCTTTCGGTGTTGACAGGATCACTGTGAAACCAACTAGAACCTTTGGTCATTTTCCTGTCTCTTCCCATTGCCCAGATCTGCCTCTCTCTAGAAGGCTTCTTTAGGGTGTTAGCACTGCGGGTCTTATATGAAATCTTCCAGAACAGTCTCAAAGCAAACCAGAAACTGTTGTTCTGTATTATATTTGGGTAGCCCTTCGGGTAGATACAGGATTTAAGGTGTAAAATCAACTTTTATAGTATGCTCTTCTGTTTGTAGTGCCTGGTGGCCTCAATCCTCCATGATGGTGCTCTTGCTCTTTGAAAGTTTTGTATAGTTTTCCTTTGCCTTTGGCATCCTTAAATTTCACTATGATGCATCTTTTTAAAAAATTTACCCTGGTTGTGCCCTCAATTATCTTCAATTCTAAAAGTTTTGACTTAATTCCTTGTTCTTTGTTTATTTTTAGGAGTTGTGTTATTCAAGGATCATCACTATCCTAGGAGAACACCTAGAATTTCTAATTTTTTGTACAGTCGTCCTTCCCTATGCGCACAGGCACAGGAACTTGCTGTTCATCTTCCCACCCCGTTCAGGTCCACTGTGTATATATTATCACATTTAATACCTAATATTTTTATTTTTATTCATACCTAATACACCATTTCTTTTTCTTGTTTTCTTTTGCTAAGGTCTCCCTTATCCCTTTGGTTGTTATTTATAGTCACCCTTACATCAATTCCTTAGATTGATCCATATATATCACATAGATTTCTTTGCTTTTGCTCCTAGGTCCTAGGGACCTAGGCCTGGGGACATTGGTCAGCCCTGGTCTGCTGGAGGAGTTGAAGAAAGCATGGTTAGAGCAACCAGCTTTCTTAGTGAGTTTATTACCTATAAAAAGGGGCTTGCAAAGGAGTCCTTCTTTGTAGGGGTCCCCTCTGTAGGCTATTTGCACAGTATGTACCATGGACGTAGCTCTATAATACCAGCTTCCCCATCTCTGAATCTTGTCCTTGTGGGCAGGTCCCACCAGTCAGGGATGGTGTGGGGCAGGAACATAACCATTTCCAGGTTGTTCACTGTCAAATTCTCATCTTACACGATTGTTTCCCACACTTTAATTCCAGACAGCCTCAGGTGCCTGGGCTCCTTTGGCCTTTATGGGCTCCAGCTTCCCCCAGTATGACTGAACTGATGGTGCATGTTTTATTTTTGTGTTCAAAGGAGGTTGGCATGAATGCAGATAATAAACAGAAGTCTGGGAGACTTTCTGGGTAGGTGACTTTGTATATTGAGACCAAGGCTCCCATGGTCCTTGAACTGAGGTAGCAAAAGTCCTCTGGTTGTAAGTGGCTTGTAAAAAGAAAGATTTACTGAAATACATGCTCAGATGAAGGGAATCTCACAAGCTTCCTGAAAGGGAGAGTCCTGCAGAACTCAGGCTGCCTGCCAGTTTTTAGCTGCCCTCTATCCACTCTGCCTTACAATATTATACAGAAACAGCTGTGGGATAACTGTATGTCAGGGAGCCACAGCCATGTGCCAGGCAGAAGTTCTCTGAGCTGCACCACTATATTCTGTAACTTTTAGAAAAGCTACCACAGACCCCTCAGACTCTTGAAAGGAGGTTTGTAGACTCTAAGTACCTCCAGTACTCCAAGTGTAGTAATTTGGAGAAAACTATTTGGGAGTTATTCTTCCAACGAAAGACTTCAAAAACCCACCTTCCCAGTTAGGATGTCTTCCTGGGACCTCATAGGTCATAGGACATTCGACTCATGTTCCATGTAAGTGACCATGTACTGGTCACTAAGAAGAAGACTGAGAGTTGGAGTCAGAAGAATCCCCTTTATCCTACCTACTTAGCTTCTTGGTAGTTAGGAGTCCATGGCTAAAAAAGAGAAAGTATAAAATTTGAGAGACTCCCAACCAACACTAAGAAACTCTAGGGTACAGAAAAAGGAATGGTGAGAGAAATGGATCAAGAGAGTGGGGCAGACTTGCCAGGGTCTGAGAGAGCCATGCTTGAAGCTGAAAGCCAGGAATAGAGCCTGTCCTTTAATGGCTGGGCCAATGAAGGTGATGGTTTGTGCCATTTACAACCTTTGGGAACCACTGGATGGAGAAGATCTATCCTTTTATGCCCCTGGCTTTTAAAATGGTGGAGAATGAAGTGCACAGGTCAGAAATCTAGGGCAGATATTAAATGTGACTGGGGTCTGCATTTTGGGGGTGGGGTCCTGATGCCCATCCTTGTTTCCTGGGACCATTAACAAACAAGTTGCAGAATATGCTAACTTCATCTCCTAGTCCTGAGCTTCCTGCCTTTCTGACAGAGAAGTCCATGGTTTATTACCGAGTTGTAATTGCTGACTCTATTGTTCTCAAATGTCTTTGAAGTACTTTTCCTTTCAGGAATTCAATATATACATTACACTATGTATATGAAGGTAGTGTTTTCACCAAGGAGGAACAACCTGCCGTCCCCCTCACCCAGGCTAGCTTGTGTATGGATATGGATGAGAAGGCCACCCCAGGGAAACAGATAATCCCAGGGATGCCCACCTCAGAGCAGTTCCCTTTAGCTAGAGCTCTGTCTTATCCTGTCCCACAAGCCAGTGAGGCAGTACATTCTGTCATCCAGCGACATCCCTGTTGATTAGGATACATGGCTTTTCACCCTAACCAAGAGGGTAATTCAGTTATCTAGGGGTAGGCTTCACCTCTCTGCTGCTTTTTGACATCCAGGATTCTATACTGTTCACCTTCCCTGTCCATCACGCCTCTCACCATACAAAGTCTGTGATGGCCACACTGTTCACTCAGTTTCTAACCTGCTCTGGGTTTGTAGACATTTCCACCAGTAGGACAGAACCCAAGGGATAGTGATATAAGTGTGGTGCTCCCAGGGCTGTCCACACCTGCTGTCTCTGCAGCCACAGTTAGCATGGTCTCTCAGGAACTGCTTTCAAGTGCTCTAGCTGCTTCATGGAAGAAATTCAAGGCTGAGTTTACTATTTGTGGGATCTATAAACAGCCATTTATTCCACTCCCCCGGCTAGAACAGTGCTCGCACGCACGCAAGTTCTATGCCACAGCCTTTTCGAGTGATCTGGCTCCAGGAAGCTCAGCCAGCTGCCCCAATGCCTGCCCAGTGCTGCTCGCGTGACTAGGGCTTGTTGCTGTGCAGTAACCATGGCAGCAACTCCCAGGGGGAACGACTTGCTCCAACTTCCCCCAATGCCAAGGGGGAGAAATGAGAGAAGCTGTTGAGAATTGTTCCCTTTTCCCTCTCTCTTTTTTTTTTTTTTGTTTTTCTTTTTCCCTCTGCTCTGACCTTGACAAAAATAATCTTTGAAGTACTTGCTGGCTATTTTCCTGCCATGGGACTGGAAGAAATCAAGATAGCCAGAGTTCGCCAAAGGAAGTACAACTTCTCAAAGTGCTGGCCTCTCTGTGCAGAGGTTGGGAGGAGTGCCAGGAGAGAGCTGAGGGGCCATCAGGACGCTGACCCTTTCCTGTACCTAGTGGCAGGTGCGTCATGTTATGACTTTTTGTAATTAAACATGGATAGAGTTTTTTTTCTCCTTAAAAAAATGCAGTCTTTAACCTTAGGGCTAAATCCTTTTTTTCCACTTGGAAAAGTGATCTCATTTTCCATGTACCGTAGGTTTTTTTGTTTTGTTTTCCTTGAAAAAAAAACTTGTAGGGATAAAAAGAGAAAGAAAAGAAAAAAACATTCATGATGCATATTTGAAAGATGTTTCCACATGTGTAAAAGAATTTGGCATGACAATTCTGGACCAGAAAGTCAATCTGATATTGAATCCATATGATCCCACAAACAACATTTTATAGTCTTAAAAAAAATTCTGCCTTGTGAGTTAAAATTAAGATTGTTTTTGCTTGTGACTAATCTCATAAAATCTTTTTTAAGAAGACATTTTATATACTCAAGTCTTGAAATTTTCTTTGGTCTTTGAACTATTATTAGTAGGCCATCATGAGTACGTGGCAAGCACTGAGCTGGGAAAAGCTGTTGCAGGATCTGGAAAGCACAACTGAGCTATGTCTTTGTCCAATGGGCTCAATACTAAGGACATATGCTCTGGCTTAGCCTGCTACACATCTGCCACTCACCTGAGGGGGGGGGGTGCCCAACACCATGATAGCTGCCTAGAATAACCACTAAATCAGAGGTGAGGGCATTCCCCTCATAGTTCACCTACTTACTCTCCTGTCGGTTTTGCTCTCACATAATAGCTTAAGTTCTCATGCAGTGACGATGCCTTAGTCACTAACCACCTCTCAGTGCACCTCAGTATTACTCCCGTGTCTGTCTGGATAGGGGACTGAAGTGGCCTATGGGTTTGGTAATGAATAATAGCCAACAATGCAAGTTGTAGTGATTTAGGTCTCCCAATTCTGGACAGAATGGACTCTCCCTAAGGCGCAGACCAGATGAAAATGATAGCTCTAGAAACTGAGCACTAGCCTAGGGCGAGCTTACCAAGTCACCCTAACCAGGCTGACATCAGCTTTCCACCCTTCCATAGCCTTAGCTCTGGTCTCACCCACCCTAGCTGTGCCCAGATCCTGCTGGAGAGTAGGTGGAGTGATACAGGGGCTGCCAAACTTGGACATATTCCTCACCGAGGTCAAAGGTAAGCAGAACAAAAACTCTGGGATCTCAAGTCAGCACACTTGAGATGTGGGTCAAAGGTACTAGACGCTCCTTTGTTAAAAGCATGCCAGTCATGAAGGCAGCAGAGCGACATTCAAGCCTCACTGCAAGCTTCTAGACCTTCTTTTATTCCATTGGATTGAAGGAAGAGCTAAGTGTCAAATGGACCTTCACTGCCCTCTGTACCTTCCTTCTTCAATTGCCCTGCACTGCTCACACCCAAATTCTCAGAAGCCCTCCTCACCAAGTCAGAAGAAGGAGCCACTCAAGTATCTATCAATAGATGAATAGAAAAACAGAGAAACACGATTGTATCAATCTAAGATCCTCTGCACAGTGAAGGAAACTGTCAATAATGTGAAGAGACAGACCAGAGAGTGAAAGAAATCATTTGAAAAAACATACATCCAGTGAGAGTTAATGTTTAATACATGTGAGTCTTGACTATCAAAAAACAAAACAACAAAACCAACCAACCAACCATAACAACAACAAAAACCATGGTTAAAATATGCAAAGGAAGTGGGGTGGTAGTGGTGCTGGCTTTTAATCCCAGCACTCTGGAGGCAGAAGCAGGCAGATCTTTGTTCGAGGTCAGCATGGTCTACCTAGCCAGGGTTACACAGAGAAACCCTGTCTTGAAAAACCAAATAAATAAATAAATAAACAAATAAGCAAAGATCTAAATAGACATTTCTTAGAAGATGATATACAGAAGTTAATAGATATAAGAGTACTCAGTCACTAACCATCAGGGAGACACAGATGAAACCCACTTGAGATATCAATTCACCTAAGTGATGAAAATGTGCATTCAGCCATTGTAGAAAAGAGTATCCAAAAACTAAAAATGGAGCTAGCACATAGCCCAGCAATCCTCCTAAAGGGTGTGTATCTGAAGGAAATAAAATCATTATGTTGAAGAAATATTTATACTCCTATATTTGTCCAGCACTACTCACAATAGCCATGAAATGGAAACAACACAGTGTCCATCAACAGATGATCAGACGTCAAAGTGTGGTGCATATATACGATAGAATATTAATTCAGCTGTAAAAATGAAGGCACTCTCATCATTTACAGTAACTTGAGTGAAACTGAAAGATCACTCAGTAAAATAAGTCTTGTAGAAAAAAAAATCATTGCATGGCCTCACTTTTCTGTGGAATCTGAAAAAGTGGAATTCACAGAAGGGGAGACTTGAATGATGGTTGCCAGGGAGCAAGAAAGGAATATGACATATGCTGCAAGGTAGATGAACTCTGAGATTGTTATGCAATGTAAATAATCCAGTCACAGATGGATAAATGCTGTGTAGATTCACTTATGTGTCCCGAGAAGGGCCAGAGTATAGTTAGAGGCTAGATGAGGTTGCCAAGACTGGAGGCAGAGAGACTTGGCATTTAGTAGTGACAGAGCTCAAAGTTTTAGGGGTACAGGGTACTTGAGATGAATGTTGGTGATCACACACATTGTGAATTGTGCTGAGTGCCTTTGTGCTGTGCTGTGTTCTTAAAAATGGTTAAAGTAGTGAGTTTTGATATTTGATATTATACGTTAAAAGGTTTTTTTTAAAGTTAAAAGTATAGCTCTGGAAACACAGCTTAGTGATGGACTACTCACCTAGTACATTGAGGCTCTGAGTTATTTACCAGCATCTCACACACACACACACACACACACACACACACACACACACACAAAGTTATTAAAAAAAAACATGACATTTAAAAAAAAGCCTAGTTTCTGAGGCCAGTGAGACAGCTTAGTGGGTAAAGGTACTTGCCACCAAGCCTAATGACCTGAGTTCAATACCCAGTACCCAGAACCACAGGGTAGAAGGAGAGAATTGACTCGTATGTACAAAATAACTACATACAAATGGAAATATCCAGAATCTTACTATGGGTTGCTACCCCACATTGGACTCATGAAAGTGAATGTGGAAGTTTAAAAAAAATTACAATAAAAGTGTCTGAATAAAAGGCTTGCTCAGTGACCAAAAATTAATTCAAAACCAGACATGTAAGGAATTTGAGCTATTTCTGACAGCACCCTTTTCTGCACCTCACAACTCCACAGCAGCCTTGGTTCTGAATACACATTTACACTTTTCAGTGTATATTCTACCATTTAAGACTATTAAATGTTAAAATGAAGTGCAGTGTTTGTATTATACTTACAAAATTTTCTGCTCTTACAGAAATGTGATGTCTATTTACAGTAGACAAAAAATTTTTAATATTTTCCAACTGTCATTTTTCAGCATGTAAGTATCAAATCAGTATTGTGGATTGTATTGTGTTTGAGTTGTAAAATTGCTCCTGGAGTTGCTGGCTTAAGTTTCACAAAAAGTCATTTACTGAGGTTTTTTTTAACATAACTTTTTTTTGTTGTTTTGTTTTTCGAGACAGGGTTTCTCTGAGTAGCCCTGGCTGTCCTGGAACTCACTCTGTAGACCAGGCTGGCCTCGAACTCAGAAATCCGCCTGCCTCTGCCTCCCAAGTGCTGGACTTAAAGGCATGCACCACCATTGCCGGGCTAACATAATTTATTTTTAGTAATAGTTTATTTTTTGTTCACTTTACATTTTGTTTAGATTTTCCAATTTTCCTGGAGTACAGGCTTTTGAAGTAAGACCTAATGGTTCTTTGAATTTCCTCAGTGTCCATTGTTGTCTCCCTTTTCTGACTTTGTTGATTTGGGTACTGCCGCTCTGTCAGTTAGTTAGTTAGTTAGTTAGACTAAGGCTTTGTCAATCTTGTTGATTTTCTCAAAGAACCAGCTCTTGCTTTTATTGATTCTTTGTATTGTTCTCTTTGTTTCTAATTGCTTGATTTAAGTCCTGTGTTTGATTTTTTTCCTTTCATCCACTCCTCTTGTGTGTGCTTGCTTCTTTTTGTTCTAGAGGTGTGCTGTTAAGTTGCTAGTATGAGATCTCTCCAATTTCTTTATGAAAGCACTCAGTGCTATCAATTTTCCTCAACACTGCTTTCATTGTGTCCTGTAAGTTTGGGTATGTTGTACCTTGATTTTCATTGAATTCTAGAAAGTCTTTGATTTCTTTCTTTATTTCTTCTTTGATTCAGTGGTCATTGAGTAGAGAGTTTTTCAATTTCTGTGTTTGTAGGCTTTCTGTTATTTCTGTTGTTGAAGTCCACCATTAATCCATAGTGATATGATAACATGCAGGGTGTTATTTTGATCTTCTTGTTTCTACTGAAGCTTGCTTTGTGACAGAGTATATGATCAGTTTTGGAGATGTTTCCATGAGGTGATGAGAAGAAAGTATATTCTTTTGTGATTGGGTGAAATGTTCTGTAGATATGTTAGATACATTTGATATGCAACATCTGTTAGTTTATTTCTCTGTTTATTTTCTGTTTTGATGAGCTGTCTTTTGGTGAGAGTAGCATGTTGAAGTCTCCTACTATTAATGTGTAGGGTTTGATGTGTGATTTAAACTTTAGTATTGTTTCTCTTATGAAATGTGGGTGCCCTTGCATTTGGGGCATAGATGTTCAGAATTGAGATATCTTCTTGGAGGACTTTTTTTCTTTTATGAATATGAAGTGTCCTTCTTCATCTCTTTTGATTACTTTTGGTTGTAAGTCTATTTTATTAGATATTAGAATGGCTACTCCATCTTGCTTCTTGGGTCTGCTTGCTTGGAAAACCTTTTCCCAGCTCTTTATTCTGAAGTAATGTCTATCTTTATTGCTGAGGTGTGTTTCTTGTATGTAGAAGAATGATGGATCCTGCTTATGTATCCACTCTGCTAACCTGTGTCTTTTTATTGGTGAATAGAATCCATTGATGTTGAGAGATATTAATGACCAATAATTGTTAGTTCCTGTTATTTTGATGTTGGTGATATTTGTGTGTGTGTGTGTGTGTGTGTGTGTGTGTGTGTGAGAGAGAGAGAGAGGGGGGGGGGGGGGAGGG
>NW_021605262.1:5339841-5429917 GCF_004785775.1 Grammomys surdaster | reverse complement strand
GAGAGAGATCCTATTCTTTTGGCTTTGCTGGTATGAAATGAATAATTCTTTGTGTCTTTGTGTTTTCTTTTGTGTAGTTAACCTCCTTGTATCCGAGTTTTCCTTCTATTATCCTCTGTAGGACTGGACTAGTGGAAAGATATTGTTTAAATTTGGTTTTGTCATGGAATATCTTGGTATACATCTAAGGTGATTGAAAGTTTTGGTGAATATAATAGTCTGGACTGACATCAGTGGTCTCTTAGGGTCTACAAGACATCTGCCTAGTCCCTTCTGGCTTTTAAAAATCTCTGTTGAGAAGTCAGCCCTAATTCTGATAGATTTGCCTTTTAATATTCATTCTTTGTTCTGTACATTTAGTGTTTTGATTATTATGCAGCAGGAGGATTTTCTTTTCTGGTCCAATCTATTTTGTACTCTGTAAGTTTCTTGTATGTTTATAGCCATCTCTTTCTTTAGGTTAAGGAAATTTTCTTCTAAGATTTTGTTGAAGATATTTTCTGGGTCTTTAAGCCGGGAATCTTTTCCTTCTATTCCTATTATTTTTAGGCTTGGTCTATTCATAGTGTCCCAAATTTCCTGGATGTTTTATGTCAGAAATTTTTTAGTTTAATATTTTCTTTGGCTCATATATCAATATTTCCTATGGTATCTTCTATGCCTGAGATTTTTCTCTTCCATCTCTTGTATTCTACTGGTGATTCTTGGGTCTGTATTTCCTGTTCTCTTTCATAGGTTTCCCATCTTCAGGATTGCCTCAGGTTGTGTTTTCTTTATTACTTCTATTTCCATTTTCAGGTCTTGAATAGTTTTTTTTTTTCATTTCCTTCACCTGTTTGATTGTATTTTCCTGTATTTCTTTATATTTGTTCGTTTTTTTTTTTTAAGGGCTTCTACCTGTTTAATTGTATTTTCATGTATTTCTTTAAGAAATTTGTTTATTTCCACTTTAAAGGCCTCTATAATCTTTCTTCATAAGATTGGATTTAAGGTTCTTCAGCTATGTTAGAATATCCAGGGCTCAATGTAGTAGGATAGCTAGGTTCTGGTAGTGATATATTGCCCTGGGTTTTGTTGTTTGTGTTCTTAAATTGGGCCTTTAGCCATTTGATTGTTCCTGGTGTTGACTGGCCTAATAGTGCCTGATGGCTGATGGCCTCTGGTTACCCTAGGTGGCAGCAGGCCTTCAGGGAAACTGGCAGAGCTGTGGCCTGAGGAATGTGTCTTACCTGTTCTGCCTTTCTGCTGGAGGCAAGCAGACCAGAGAAGTCAGGCCAAAGCCTGTAATAAGAAGTCCACAGCCTGTGTTTCATATTGGAACAGCAGATGCCCCTAGACACGCGACAAAAAGGGGAAACAGCTGGGTCTGGAACAAATGATGTGGTTCCTGGTCATTTCTTTGGGTACCCATGTACTGCTGGTGTACTGCCAAAGAGGAAGTCAGGAATTAGGTTTAAGGTTGGTGGTCTACCTTTCCCCTCAGGGTGTCTGCACACTAGGCAGAAAGGGAAAGGCAGAGCCTGGGACAAGCAGGATCTGGTCTGATTGGGGACAGCAAGTGCCAAGTACCTGAGCAGCTAGAGAAGGGAAAACCTTCTTTGGGAGTCTTAGGCATGGCTCTTTTAAGCAAATGCCTTCCTTGTGGCAATTTTTAATGAAGCAGCTCTCTGAGACAATCCTTGCTTATTCATATTGCTCTACTGGCGGTGGATGTGGATGCATACATTTTGTTCAGGCTGAACCAGGGATTATATACCTCTTGGGGGAAGGGTGTGAGATTACCCACGAAGGGAAGGCCATTGGCTGAAGGCTTAGGGTACCGCCTCGTTAGAATGGGGAAGCATTTCAGGAATCTCAGGTGCTAGCTGAACAGGATGCTTGAATTTCACCGAGAAGTGCAAATAAAATAGATGTTGAGGGTGGGAAGAGAGAGGGAACTGGGTGAGAGAGGGGATGAAGAGGGGTCCTAGAGGGATCAAGTATGGGGAGGATGAAGGGAGAGACAACTGGGAGAGAAAACTGGAATCCTGAGGGGAGGAAGCATCTCTGGGAGGAACTAGAAACCTAGGACAAGGAAAGCTCCCAGGAATCTATGAGGTTGATCCTAGCTAAGACTCCTAACAATAGGGGATATAGACCCGGAAATTGCCACCTCATGTAAGTAGGAAAGACTTCCCATGGAGGAATGGGGACACCAACCTAGCCAAAAAAACCTTCAATCCACAATTTTTCCTGACAAGATATGCAGGAATAAAGAGAGACATAAACCATTTTCACTGATTTCACTTACTTTTATTTGTTCTTCCTTCTGCTTCCATGAAACACAGTTGGCTTCTCTTCAGTTTTTGAAGTGTGCTTATCCCTTCTTTCTTTTGTAATAAACATTTCAGATTCCTGAGATTCACTGCAGATCTTTCTGCAATTACACGCTGCGAGGCTCACCACATCTATGAACATGTATAAACACTCATAGAGAAATTGGTACATGACATGCATAGGCCATTTGCCAAGGAAGAAATCCAAGTTATCAATGGATGCATGAAATGTTTTTAATCTTAATAATAAAAGAAACAAAAATTATGAAACCAAACTTTATCATGTAACAAACTGACTTTAAAAAAGAGGGGAATACCTACAATATTAATAATTAAAGGAAATAATTGTTATAATGAGATGACCTCCAATTATCTGTGTTTCAAAGATATACACTTAAACGTTTATGAATAACACTGTCTATGTGACTGAACCTAGTCTTCAGATTCTGTACTGCCCAATTTGGAACAGAGAGGGTGAGGTGACATTGAGTAAGATATTCTACCTAGTGTGCTTGATGCTCAAGAGATAGCCTCCAAGATATCTTCCTCATGATGAAAGAGGTAAATGGCTAGATAGGTAGATGCAAATAACAAACTTGTTTATCTATAATAGATATCAGATGAAAGATATGTCAAATAGGTGATAGGCAGGTAAGTAGATAGATGATTGATGGGTGGGTGGATAGATGACAGGCACACAGAATAGTCACTGATAGTGACAGTAAGTGACTCTGAGCACACTGGACTCCTTTGTTAGTGATATTCCTGAGAACTACTATGGTAGAACATAGAAGATTTGCCTTTCAAACAAAAGGAGCCTAACTCAAACATAACACAGCCATATGCTGTGAAGAATCCACAATTGTGGATATAATTGAGATTAAATTATTGTAAACAAGATAAGATAGAATTATGCAGTCATAAACATATAAGAAAAATTCAAAACTTAGTACAATAAAAACCATTGAATTGATAAGTGTTAAAAATATAGCCCTTTGTGCCTAGCATCTCCCCAAATGTGTCCAAGTTGGATGATTGCTACAGCAAACCAGAATTTAAAGGAATACATTGCTCTTCTCCTAAATACATAGGTCAAAATGGTGGGGAATGGACCAGGTTGGTTTTTTTTTCCCACTAGACACCAAAATTAGGAGAAGATATGGACTCTTATTTTTAGAAAAGTTGAAAAAAATTTCAAAATAGTATACGGAAGACTGGACAATGAAGTGGACAGTCCCCATTTTGCTTTCTCTTGTAATGATGCCTCACTGTATCATTTTGATGCCTCATCGTATCATTAGATTACATTAAATGTACATTCTATATCCCCGGAGAGAGATCTGAGTCTTCAGCCTCACAAACCATTGGCAACTTCCTCTGTCTCCTGTTAATGGGGACTTATTACAAAACAGAGATAGAAAGTTGATGACAACATTTCTAGAGGTCATACAAAACAGGAAGTATGTCAGGACATTTATATGGAGCTAACCATCTTTTGTTGTTTACACTTTGGGTGACCCAACTCCATTTCATTTGTTGTTTTTGTCTCTTAGTCTCTCAATGGCTTCGCTCTGGTGGTGAGTGCAGAAGGGATGATCTTTTACGCATCGGCAACAATTGTGGACTATCTGGGCTTCCATCAGGTAAACAAAGCAAAAGTATCCCTTTGGTATATTAAATATATACCAATTTCAAGTATAAACCAATTTTCAATGTGTGTCAAATGTTGGGTTCCATTTAAGCTTTTTGTCACACGACACAGCTTTGTCTAGGACAGCGTGTCAGCTTCAGTGGAGCATTGTGGTGCTAGGTGACCCTAAGTGGGCTTAGACTTCTCATATTTAGAGCACTATCTCATTTGATAGCTCCATGCCTTAAACTCCATATATTTACTATATTCCAGACATATACATAATTTTTTCCAGTTCCATTCTCCTGTAATTTGACTACCTGGTGTGTGCATCTAGAGACTGACAAAACTCTGTTATCTATAACTGTTAAAAGTATAAACAACTTTTTTCTTCATTATAGAAAGGTTTTCATTGTCTTTATGCAAAGTATTTCACAAAAATATTACAATAGCCTTACACTCTCAGGAGCATTTTGTATAAAATGCTTTACAAAAGTCAACAGCCAGTCGTTCCTGAGGCCTGAGTAAACTGTCCAGTTTCTTCAGACCAGCACAGCAATAAAATTTAGGCCTGTGAAGCGTATTTATTCTGGAAACTGCCTATTCTCTCACAGTAACCTGTGGCAGCTGTCTCTACTTGAACAATGTTCTGAGTGAGGACAACCATCCATGGCCAGTTAGTAGATACATACACGCCTTTCCCAAGAAGGCAAAAATGACAATTGCCAGACACACAGATTGTAAAAGACAGGCTTGCTTTTGTGTTATACTCTATGGCTGGCGTCTTGAAACTGAAATAAAGACTGCTTCTCCTTGTGGCTGTGGCTTCTAGTTTTTATGCCATCTTCATGCCTTCTCATATTTCTTCCCAATACTTCTCTTGGTTTTCCTTCGTGGCACATGCTCTAGGAAACCCTGAAGGACAAGGGGTCATCACACCTACAGTACTAGTTATTAAAACAGGAATTTGTTTCTTCACTCTAAAACTATCTCATACTTTCTTCTAATTGTCATAGAAATATATGGCTTTGCTCTGCCCTTCCTTCTGGCTTTGCTGCATCTTCCACTGTTTTGTCTGACCTTTGCTCCAGTTTACTGCAGCTCACATTAACCTGGATACCCCCCTTTACTAACTAAGTCATGTTAGATAATAGATGAGACTCTTGGAAGGCCAGTGGACAGTGGAAACTACATTCTTATGGTTCTACAAAGCCCAGGGCTACACAATGCCCCCCACACAAAACAGGTGAAAAGAATGTGTATGCTACAGCACCTGCTTGCACACTCACTCTGAGAATCATTGATATCCACTGTGCCCAGATAAGTAGTTCCTCTAATTAAAACCACACATAGAAAAAGCACTGTCTGCAAAAACCCACCTAAGGATGAAAGTACTCAATGCCTTACAGAACATCCACAGAGAAAATAATAATAATAATAAAGTTTTTAATTAAATTAAGACTGGTTTATATGCCTTATCCAGAAGGAAGTCTCGTTACAATCATGAAGATGTCAGCCTTCTCCACATCAAACTACATAGTTAATGTGATTACAGTGGAAGCAGAGACACCTCTGGTGAACCTTGGCATTCTACTTCTATAATCTCCATTGACATGCAGGTGTAAATATAATAACTTTCTTAGGAGAGGACGGGATTACCACATGGCAAGAAACAGGTTTCTCAGAGACTAGGCATAGAAGGCCAAGTGAGAAAGTACAATCAGACAAACGCACAAACAGCACTGCTCAGAGACCAGTGTCTAGAACCTATGAAAACATTCACTCTTGCAGCCAACCAAGCCAGAAAAAGCCACTGTATCTCCTGTTGTGTACTGTACCTAAAGTAAATATCTGGAGGATGACAGATAGCTCTAGAGATGGCATGGCAAAGATAGGAGGAAAGAAGTTAAAATTTAAAATTGACACAAGATAAAGATGCTGCTGCCATACAAACTGGGCCAAAAGATAGATTCTTAAGAATCCAGTATTCCTTCGGTATCTGAGTCAACCTGTTCGTGTAGCCTGAGTCATAATTTAGGGGCAACTAAAAGAGGTTACCACATCATGCTTCCTCGAATGGGGATTTTCTCAACTCAAGTCAACTTCTGCTATGCTTCAGTGTCAGTGTTTCAATTCAGGTTGCAGGGACTGTGATGGCTAAACTGGTAACCATCACACTGGAGAGGTAACATTAGCACTGGACAGGCTGGAAGTAAAAGAATCATTAGTTAGAGATAGGCCCGGGCTGCAGCTTTGTTCACCTCTGTTATAGATTCCTGTGCCTTAGCCCCACAATTGCCTCCAGAACCCTGACCCTGGACGTCACTAACGAGACAGCAGTCATTTCTTTCTGACTTACTCTCTACCTTTTCTCTGGGCTGTATCTAAACATTCCTTTGTAAAATGTTCTTTCTAGATTGATGATATCTGTCACTGAATCAGTGTACATTTACAGCCGCATCCTTCTGCGACCTCCCAGGGAGAGTCTTATTTAATATCTGGGGTGCCACAGAGCTTATCCACAAAGTTACCAACAATGATAAAGATTTGAAGAAAACATGAAGGATTTCATGAACTCTGGGTGAAATTGCTAGTTACATTGTTAAAATATAACATTTTTTGTTTGATTACTAAGGGACTTTTCTATATCTGAGAAAAGAGTATTCTGGTTATTATAATCATTCATCTAAATTCATCCTTTCTAAAGTGGATGAAACCTAGAAATAGACCTATTTGAGAACCCAGTACTATAGAGATGCTGCCAGCCTTGATGACTTTAGTAGGCTGGGTTCCCAGTGCAAAGAATAAGCCAGATTCTTCCTTGTGAGAATAAAGCAACAGGAAACCTCTCCAAGTTCATGAATTATCTGTCCCTGGCATGGTCAAAACCTTAATGTCAGCCTTTGCAGGCCAAAAATTCTGCTCTGTCCACCAGATAGCTACAAGAGGGCTCCCAGTGCCTGAAAAATGTGGCTTCCTTTCATCTGATTTTCTTTGAGGAAGTTAGAGGAAAGTGGACCAGAGTGAGGCCCATGATCTGGTGTGTCTTAGATGCATCATGGACCATGGTAGGTTGAAGTATATGACACAATTGGCATGAAGTACCACAACTGATTTAGAAAAGAAAAACCTCTGCCTGAGCACCCACAGCTCTGAGGACATAATGATACAACCGTGAAGGCCAGATCCTGGGGGCCACAAAGTCAACATGCTAAGGGGTGACATGACCGTGGAGGCTCATTCTTCCAGGATGAAGGTAAAGCAACTGCTTCTGTATTTCAGACAGATGTAATGCATCAAAACATTTATGACTACATCCATGTGGATGACCGGCAGGACTTCTGCAGACAGCTACACTGGGCTATGGACCCTCCTCAGGTGGTGTTTGGGCAGTCCCCACATGCTGACACAGGTGAGCCAACTTCATTGGCATCCACGTTTCCCTCTACATCCACACGGAATTTCCTTCAGGATTCTGCTTTCTCTTGACCACTCCTTTCCACACTCCTCCAGCCTCTTCACACTCCTCCAGCCAGCAGTTGGTCCATCCCAGGTTCTGTGTGGCCTCTGAGTGCCTTTTCATCATTGTGCCTGCTCCATTCTGCTCTGCTCTCTACTATGACAGATACTTGAGATACTCGGCTCTCAGAGAGGAAAAGGTTATTTGTGAGGCTTCAGTTCACCGACTGGATCCTTTGCTTTTAGGCATTTAAGGGCAGCATATGACAGTAGAAGTGTCTGGTGAGGTAAAATCCTTATCTGACGTCCAACTCAGAGAGGAAGAAAAGGAGAATCAGGTCCATATTAGTTACTTTAGCTGATGCTGCAACAAAATACTTGATCAAAGCAGCTTAAGGAAGGAAGGGTTTATTTCTGTACAGTGTTGGAATATATAGCCCACCAATCAGAGAAGGTAAGGCAGCAGGAACATGACACAGCTAGTCATATCACATGCATAGTTAGGAAACAGACGTGGATGCTGATGCCCCTTTTGATTCAGCCTAGGTCATGGAGTGGTGCCACCATATTTCAGGTGGATCTTCCCACCACAGTTAACCCAGTCTAGAAACTCCCTCATAAACCTACCCAGAGGTTTGTTTCCTGGATTCTTATAGAGCCTATCAAGTTGACAATCACGATTAATCATCACCACTTTACCCACTGTTATATTAACACCCAAACACATCACATTAAATTGTAACAGGATCCCATAATACTTCTCAAGGACATACCCCTAACACCTTTCACTGCCTCCAGGTTCTGCTATATTTGATATTTTCAATACTACCAAAGAGCCTAAGGACTTGACACATTTTTCAAAAACTCTCTTATCTTCCAGGCAGCAGCTTTGGGCCAATTTACAGTTAACTGAAAAACGAAAACAAAATGTTCCACGTAGTTATCCTTTATGCACTATAATCCTGTAGATCACTCCCTAACAAATACATTTTACCCAACCGATACCCAAGTGATGATGTGTGCAATGTTTCCCATAAATAGTAGGTAACAGTGGACTTGGAGGATTGGGCATGTGGATTCTGGACTTCTTCCAGGAGTTCATTCAGATGGTTTTCTAAAATTTAAATAATTCGAAGAATAGTTGCCACCGAACTTCAACATCTAACAGCATAATTCACCTTAGATCTAAGGTGCCTACATGTCATATCATTTATACAGCTCAAACAACACTAAGAAGCTGACCCTCAGTCACACATGCAGCAGCAGTAAAAAATCAATGTTAGTCAGCACCAATGAAAACAAAATCCACCAAAGTGCTGTCTCTTGAAGACATGGGGGATGACAAAGGCTTGGAGACTCATGGAGAGAAGTGCATTCTAGAAGGAATGGCATGTTTGTTACATGCTTCGTGGCAGCCAGTTACATACTCTCCTATATCTGTATCCACTATCTTCATAGCTTTTGTCTGTTGTTTCCTAGCCCAATCATATTTTAATTCGTGTTATTTGCATTATCTTGTCAGACAATACCGTACTGGGGAAGCTGCTCAGGGCCCAAGAAGGGGGCAAGGGCTTGCCCTCAGAGTACTCGGCCTTCTTGACACGCTGCTTCATCTGTCGTGTTCGCTGCCTGCTGGACAGCACCTCTGGCTTTCTGGTAAGAGGGTGGATGCCAGAAACATGTGGGATACTTTCTACTATGGTGAAGAAAAGATGGGACGGAGTGAACACTGTGTAGAGGCTCCAAGCCAGTAAGTTGACAGAGGCAGACCTTGACAGCACTTGTAGGTAGATGGGGAGGGAATGAGAGAAGACGTAGAGGGTTAGAAAACCAGATAAAATATTTAAAAATTGATAACAATTTTCAACTTAAATTTAGTTGTGCATTTATTTAAAACTAATTTTAAAAGTTTTTTCTAGGACTGGAGATGTAATAAATTAGTGAAGTACTTCCCTAGCATGTACAGAGCCCTAGATTTGATCTCCAGTATCACATAAACTGTATATTTAAAATTCCAGCACTTGGAAGGTGGAAGTAGGAGGATCAGAAGTTCAATTATCCAAGGCCAGACTGGGGTGCATGAGACTCTGTCTATAGATAGATAGATAGATAGATAGATAGATGAATGAATGAATGAATGAATGAATGAATGAGATTGGTCAGTGGGTAAATGTGCTTGCTGTCAAACCTGACCACCCGAGTTTGATCTTTAGGACCCATGTAGTGGAAGAGGAGGGCCAACTCTTTGAAGTTGTCTTCTGATGTCCACATGTGTACTATGGCATAGCCAAGTCCACAGACCCTTATCCAAGGTTTTGGTTTCAGCCCTTTCCCCCCAGAGCACTTGAGTTTCCACTTTTTTAGAATGTAACAATTTTCCTTATTTTTTATTATTAGATTTATATGTTTTCTTATTTTATATGAGAGTGGTTTTCTTGCATGTATGTAAGTACTGTGCTCATGCTTCATGCCATGGAGATCATAATAGGGCATCAAATCCCCTGGAATTGGAGTTACAGATTGTTTTGAACCAATGCGGATACTGGGAATTGAACCCAGGTCCTCTACAATAGCAACATGTGCTCTTAACACTGAGCCACTTTTCTAGCCCCGGGTTTCTACTTTTTACATTTCCTCTTCCACTTCCACATGAAGAGAAGAGGAGGTTATCCTCCAGGGACTTAGCAGAGCAAGGACTTTGGAACCTGCCTACCTTGCCAGGCCACACTGCATTTGCCCTGTCAGAACCTTGGCTCCTGGTCCCTGCACTCTCTCTTTCTCTCCAATGGTCACAGCTATCTGAGAGTCCCTGGACACTCTGCCTTATCTTGGCAAGAACTCATCTCTGAGTCCTCTGACTGACCTCAGCTCCTAGTGTTCAGGACACTTGGACTCAGCTTCCTAGACTGATTTGTGGACCCAGGACCATAAGATCCTGTGACCACTGCATATGGTCCTTCTGTCTCGCCTAGAACAAGCCTGGCATATGTGTCCTGTCTCTTTAAATAACCTGGCAAAGGTTTCCATCTCTACAACACAGACTAAGGGTTATCGGGAGGTCTTATCTCCTCCAGTTGGACAGAGTTTCCAGGGAGAAAGAGCTCTCACCCTCACCTGAACTATGGAGCCCCAGAAGTAAAACCCTGGGATCTGCAAATCCATACAGACCATCCATCAAAGATGGGGATGACAAATTCCTGTCAAGCTTACTTCACACTTGAGAAAGGCCCAGGAAACCTGTATGAGGTATGCCTAGAACCTCAGTATACACCCTTGGTCTATCACACTTTGTGGAGGTTTTTCTAATCCATACCAGCTTTACCCAGCTCCTATCCATGGCTCTGTGAGCTACACCCCCAAGCTAACTTTTGAGGATCATTCCACACACAGAAGAGACAATCTCTCCCCATGTTACTACCTTAGGATACTTGCCCTTCTTCCACCCACAATGTTCTCATGTTCTTTCCAGATAACTCACAGGAAAAGGGATTCATACCAACTGGTAGACCAGGGGTTCTTATTTTCATTAACCTTTCCTTGTTCATTGGTTGGTTTTGGGTTTTCATAAACATTTTTATTTTAACAAATAAAGATGTTAATATAATGCCTACTCAGTGCCTTCAGAAGGCCAGAGGAGGAAAACCAGAATGTTCCTTTCCAGTTACACTCAGGTCCACTCTGGACATGTCTGTCACATGTGCTTCCAGAGCATAGCTGCCATGGCAGATTCTAAACACATGGTCCATACCCGAGGCTGTTTCTATCTGGTCCCTTCTGCTTAACCTTTTGAAACCAAGTTCCCACTCTACTCACTTAAGTGAGCACACAGTGAAACCACTGAACAAGACTACTGCTTCAGTGCAAAGAAAAGTTCAAATGGCCAAGGCTATCTCTTGGGAGTCAGAATAGCAAAAGGTTGGGGAATCTTGCTGGTTTTACAGTGGGAAGGAACCTGGAAGTTTAGAGTAGTGGGGAAGAGGTCTGTAGGACAGAGGAGCCTGGAGGCTTTGGTATGCATTACAGGTCTGTGTTAATAGGAACCTGCCTTAAGTTAGGGTTACTATTGCTATGATGAAGCACTGACCAAAAGTAAGATGAGGGTGAAAGGGTTTATTTGGCTTCCACTTCCACATCCTAGTCCATCACTGAAGGAAGTCAGGGCATGACATAAGTCACTGAAACAGGGCAGGAACTTAGAGGCAGGAGACCATGGAGGAGTGCTAATTACTGGCTTCCTCATATGATTTACTCAGCCTGGTTTTCTTATAGAACCCAGAACCATCAGCCTAGGGATGGCCCCACCCACAGTGGGCAAAGCCCTCCCACATCAATTATTAATTAAGGAAATGCCCTGCAGGCTTGCCTACAGATCTTCTTATGTAGGCATTTTCTAACTGAGGCTTTCTCCTTTCTGATGATTTTAGCTTGTGCAAAGTTAGCATAAAACTAGAAATGCTAAGAGTAAACATTTGTTTATCACTAGCAATCTTTCTGTTTACCTGGTCAGAGTCCAGCCTGTGCTGAGAGCCCAGACTGTCATTTTAGGGATTAAGACTAACACTCACCTTAGGTTGACTTCGCCCAGTGATGATAGCTGGATGCAGTAACATTTCACAGTTTATGGAAACATTAACTCTTTGTCCATTTATCAGTGAAAGGGTATCTGATTGATGTGTCTGTTGATCATTTCTGCCACTGATAAATACACATCTTTATTGTTGGCTACAAAAATGAAAACTTGATCCTTTGTAAATATAGATTTAGATCATGCAACCCAAGAGAACAGGAAAGAAAATGCTAGAGGGACAATGGTGAGCCATCCTTCCTGGATTTCAGATCTAGGCCTGGCCTTACATGTCCCATCCCTGCATGTGTCCTTCCCATAGGGCTCCATGCAAAAGATTGCTGCCCATGACTCTGTATCTATTATCCCCATAATCAGGACTACTCATCATCTATCTGGACATCAGTAGGTAATAAAGGCTCTTGTTCTAATAATGTTTCAGCCTAAAGTTTAGTTGCATTGAAGGAGTCATTATTATGAGTTCTATTCATAAGAGAGAATTTCACTGTATAACAGAGCAGAGACAAACTTAGAATAAAACTGAAACAAACACCCAATAGAGGAATTAGTTTGATTTTAAGATTGCAATAATATTTACAGAAATAAGTGTCTTCAGTATCTTAAGTTACCTGTGTAAGACCTAAAGAGAATTTAGCCAGCCAAAATTCCAACATGAATGGAAGAGGGGTTCATGAGGTCCCCACCCCTTGATGAGGAGTTATTGGCAAGTTGATGGCTTATTGATAGAACAAAGAAAGTCATTTTTCTCTGGGAGTGTAGTCAGTGGTAGGCTGCCCTTGCTTCAGTGGATGATCCCACACCTATGTGCATATCATGTGCCCATGGGAGCACTAATTGGACTTAGTCGGTTTCTTTAAAAGATGAAAAGGATATGAAGGGGAAGGAGACATATTTGGGGATGGGGAGTTATCAGGGGATTCAGGGTGGATATAATCAAGATATATTTTATATATGTATTAAACTCTTAAGTAATACATTAAAATATTATAGCTAAAAAAAGAAATAAGTGTGTTGTATTCACCCATTCAAATCTACTATCCCATACTGATACTGGGTTAGTTTTGGCACTTCATAGGCTCTTTCCACCTCATCCTAAAGTTTGGCAGTAATGGGAGGGGGTGTACCTGCCCAGGATCTATCAAAGAAACTGACGAACACTGCAAATCTAGAATTGTTTTCTCTAGAACTGGGTATTGTTTCCCAGATATACTCAAGCATGGATGAGTGAATGAGCTGGAAAGCTGGGAAAGAGGGAAGACAGATGGAGGAAGATAAAATGAATCCATGAAAGGATAGAGAGAGTATGGGTTCATGCTGCTAGGTCATGTGAAGGCAGGAGAATCCTGGAGGAACTAATTCAGTGATATAGCAGCCATCCATATATAAAAATATTTTTTATTTTATTATCACAAATGCCTAAGCTCTATGCTGATGTTTAAACTTACACTGTATATTCTAGATTAATAAAAATCAAGCTGTGCTTCTTATTTTAAAAAAGTGAGAAATGCTAATTTGGAAATGAAAAGTTAAAGCTTGATCAGCTCTTAGGAATAAGTCCCAGGGAAACTCCTGCAAAAGATGACTGATGGCTGGGTATCAGTGACCACTCATGTAGACATATGCTCAAGTCTGCCTACATAGACACATGGAAAGTGGGTGTGCCAACATGTGCATGGTGAGATTATGCTATTCATAAATGGTCATGAGACTGCCAATAAAGGAACTATAGCCCTAGGGCAGAGCTGGTCCCTGGGGGTTGAGCTCCACTATGTAGTGGAGGCAGGTGTTTCCTAAAGTCTTAGGATTAGACCTGCTTAATGGTATTGCTACAAAATTATCTTCATATACTTGACCAGGCTCTATAAACAGCATGTTGTCTTTCTGTCTCTTTAAAACATCAGACTATGCAGTTCCAGGGAAAACTAAAATTCCTGTTTGGACAGAAGAAGAAGACACCGTCAGGAACAGCCCTGCCTCCTCGCCTCTCATTGTTCTGCATTGTGGCACCAGTCCTGCCTTCTGTGACTGAGATGAAAGTGAAAAGCACATTCTTGAAGGCGAAGCACAGGGCAGACATTGTGGTTACGATGGACTCAAGGTGAGTATGAATTGTCACATCATGACATTGAATGACAACAGCAAAATGCCCCACATGTTGTAATTTCTATATACTTTTTCCCAGTAAATAATAAATATGAAGTTTGATATTTTTCAAATCATTTCACAATGTCCCTGACAACTATTAGGGAAAGGTATCTTTTCAAAATTGGTGCAAACTGTAGCACCACACACTTTGATTGCTCTAAAGCTCTCCTTAACCTCCAGGCTCAGCCCCCAGAGAGAGGCCAAAATAGCATGTCACCTCTATAGAGCCTGCCTTCTCCTCAGTTTGTGGTGTTGGGTACAACACAGATATACGTCTAGAGGGCACATCTAAGGTAATTATTGGGACTGTGCCAACTTTTTAGGGCCTCATCTCACCAGTCTTGTGACATTTTCTCAGTTTTCAGGAGTAGAAAACACACTAGTTTTCTGGGCCATTTCCAGGAGTGATATAAAGTTATTTTCTACCTGATATAGTGATCTGGAAGTACAAGGTCAGAGGGAGTTGAGAGACAGCAATGCCTCAGTTCTGAATTTGATTTCTGTTGTATGACACTATTCCTGGAGAGACATGAGGAAAAGTCTACTCACCCAAGATAGTGAAACAAAGTATGGAGAGCGCAAAGGTCAACTTGGTGGACCAATGAGTTTTATTAGGGTTACTTACAGGAATATAAGTGAGGGTTACTCATGGGAGCAGAAACAACTCAGAGACCACTGCATCACTGAAGCCCACCCCAACATGAGAGACAACTCATGAAAACTGGAAATCTGAGGCATTCTATACACAGCCCTCAGGTTGGAGAATGGCCTTTCCCAGTGGCTCCATTGGTCAGAGTCCTTTCTAAGCAGCTCAGCTCAGCTCATCTGAGGGTCTTCTATGCAGCTTGGTTTGTGGCAGTTTTTACTGATTGTATACTCTTTGGAGGTGCTTAGTGAATCCATTCAGTTTCAGTGTCTTCCTGAAGGTGTTTTGACTTATTTACTTCCTGTTTTAATAATCTTCCCTACAGGATGGAATGCTTTACCTTTGCTTAGAACATCTTGTTATTTTCCTCCCCTGTAAAAATCCTGTTGTTAAACATTCCTCTTACACCCTATGTATTAAGGAGTTTCCCTCTGAGATGGAAGGTTTTAATCTAGGAAGACACTGCTGTACAACAACTTCCCACACAGATTATAGGCAACACTTTCTTCTGTTCCACTATAATAATAGTAGTCAAAACCAAAAAAATCTAATTTCCAGTCACTTGTCTGTCCTTTAGTGACTAAAACAGAACCAAGCTGCCCACCTTCCCTCTCCAGAACATACTAAGTTCTCAGTCTGAGGGTGTGTTAGTTAAGACAGCAGGGCTTGGGATAAAATAGTGGAAGTTGAAATGAGCTATCCTTCTACTTAAAATTGAACCATGCATTTCACCTGTAACCCTGACCCTATTTCTAACCTGAGCCACAGTGCTCTTCTCTTAGAGGCATTGTGGGGTCTTCTCTGGCCTTGGTTGCTGGAAGAATGCTGGGGACGGGCCAAGGACATGGTCTAGGACTAATTCACAGATTGGTCACTCAGCCTTGGCTACGGCAGAGAGGCCACAAAGGATAAAAGGAGTCTGGTGTAGAGCTAACACGATCTGTTCCTTTTCAGCCAGTGACACAGGGAGAACACAGAATAGCCCATGGATCAGGAGGGCTCATTAGTGGCACTGCCCCCAGGATGTGAGGCATGACATCCTCATATCAGGATGGAGGAGCCTGTAGAATGGGCACTGCCTTCTGAAACGGCCTTACGAGGCATTCATTTAACTGCCCGCATGGAGGTTGTGGGAAGGAACAAGGCTGATGAGGAAATGGTGGTCCCAGAAGATAAAGCCTGAGGGCACTAATGCTGTTCTCAGACCTGGACTGGGAGAGAGACTTCTAGTGCAACCTTTAATCCCAAGAAGGAAAATGCAATTTCTGGTACCTTTCCACTCTGTCTTGGAGGTATGATGGGCACAAGATTGGATACATAGGCCACCCCTCTTCCAAGGAGACACCTCGATGGATTTATAGGATTTCTGAAGACAGCAGCACCACAATTCATTCTCTGCAGGGGCAGAGATGATGGTGCCAGGCCCTGAGAGCTGACTCTGAGACCTGTTGTATTGTGATTGCAGGAGCAGCTGTTGTCACTCACAGCTTCCTTAACAAGCATTTTGTGTTGGATGTTCCTATTTGTTTCTTCAGCCTGTTATGTTCTTTTACCTGCCTGCTAAAATTTATTTCAAATCTCCAAATCAGCATTTGGAACAGTTTTGTCATTGCCTGTAGATATACAGTGAGAAAATATGATTTTCGGAGAGTACATACACATTCCCAGCAGTGACTCAGCAGATCAGGCTTCCCTCTCTCTCAGTCTTACAGTTCCTCACAGATCCCAGATACAAAGAGACAAAGAGATAAGCCACACTGCACAGAAGACTCTGGGATGAGTCCAGAAGATAGAGTCTGAAGTCCAGTATTGGCACCCAGTAGAGAGACATCACCTAAATTTCTCCTTCGAAAAGCAAAATAGACCTATCAGGATAACTCAAAATTATTTTAAATAGAATTTAATGGCAAAAGAATAATAATAGAATTTATGACTCCAGTAGCCCTAGAAAGCCTGACCTGGCCATTCATCCCAATATGTCCATTAAAGAGACCAACAATGAGAAAGGTGGAGAAGGAAGACATTGATCTAGTACACAGGAGACAGGACAATACGAAAAGATCCCATATTTGGAGCATGTACATAAGCTTTTGGATTAAACAGAGGCAGAATTGGAATAGGAGTAAGAGGTATGCTTAATTAAGCAGTTCTTATCAAGGCATGGTAATCTGGTTAACTATTGAGTCAGATCTAGTTCTGCAAAGTGGTCTGAAGAAATCCTTATTGCTTGAGAAGATAAACTGGATCTCAGGAGATAGTTAATATTTCTTCAAGCTTTGGCACTACCATCATGGACAGTCTGTCTTGAGCCCCCCCTGTTGCTGGAATCTAAGGTGACTGCAGGTTTTGGTAAATGACTAGAGGCCTCTAGTCACCTTTTAAGAACATGAAACAGAGCAAGGTGGTGGTGGTGGTGGCATATACATCCTAGCACTTGGGAGACAGAGGCAGGCAGATTTCTATGAGTTCATGGGTAGCCTGGTCTACAGAGTGAGTTCAGGGCAGTCAAGGCTACACAGAAAAACCCTGTCTTTAAAAAGCCATTTTAAAAAAGAATATGAAGCAGAATGCAGTAAAGAGCTAATAAGATGCCTCCATTATTTTTATTTTAGTGCCTTAAGCCTTTAAGAGGAATGCAATAGTGTACTGACTACTTTTATGTCAACCACAAGTTAGAGTTATCTGAAAAGGGAGGGAGCCTCAACTGAGAAAATGCCCCCATAAGGCCCAACTGTAGGGCCTTTTCTTAATTAGTGATTGATAGGGGGAGGGGGCTACAGCCCACTGTGGGTGGTGCCATCCCTGGGCTGACGGTCCTTCAAAAAAAGGCTGAGCAAGCCACGATGAGTTAGCCAGTAAGCAGAACTCTCACAGGGCTCTGAATCAGCTCCTGCCTCCAAGTTCCCACCCTGCCTGAGTTCCTGCCCTCACTGCTTTCGATGATGAACTGTTCTATGGAACTGCGAGTGAAGTAACCCTCCCCCCACTCCCAAAGTGTCTTTTGGTCATGGTGTTTCATCACAGCAATAATAACCCTAAAACAATAGGATAGGTATCCTCAGTTCCTAGATTCATGAATGATTTGTGTACCTATGTACATAGGTAAGCAGATAATCTAAAGTAAAGAACACAGATGCAAAGAGAAGGTAGAGAGACACCAGACTTTCATCCTGTGTTTAGATACTTTGTGAGGAGCTTGGTGGTCACTAACTCATTGTTATGATGACTGTATAGAACATAACTTCCTCAAGTCACAAGAGTCAACTTTTAATTTTTTATTCTGGTCTTATGGAGGGGAGGAAGGTGCAATCTCTAAAAGCCAACTATGAGCTATAAACATCCTAAAGTAATTAATTAACTTTGCACTGGACCTCAAAAGTTCAATAAGAAAAAGAAACTCTGCAAAATAAAGGTTAAAAGGTATAAGAGTTAATTTCTATCTTCTCTTGAGCAAGTCATCTTCTGTTGTCTAACCTTTGCGAGAGACCTATGGATAAAAAGCAGTTCATTTGTTCAGCTTTCTTCTGGCAGGCTCATTGGTGTGAGTGTTTGAGTCAGGAGGTCTGGGCAGTGGGGTCTGGGGTCTCGCTGACTCCTTCTGTTGTCTTATTGTTAACCTACGTTAATGTTGTTATCTGGTCTTCACAGGACAAAAGCTGTTACAAATCTGTGTGAATCAGAATTGCATCCCAAACTCAATTACTTAGCAGGTACTTCTAAAACTTCATCTGCTTGGCTTTTCTATATGGCAAGACACTTTTGTCTCTGGGAGAGCTCCCCATGCCCACAGAATTCTGCGTATCCCCTAGTGATGCCATGACCAGCAGGGTGTACTACTGAGATAACTGCCTGCTGCTGTCACTCTAGTCCTGGTCACTGCTGAGATCAAACCTGCTCATTGGCCCTCATTGTGACATCTTTCCCCTCTCTAAACCCTAACAGGAAGGAACAATGGAGAAAATGGCATTTCACTGTTCAGGGGACAAACAGAAAGGAACCACTGGGCCAGGGCTCTAGCCAGGTCTTCATGTCTGTGCCTCAGGGGTGCTCCTGACCTGCTGGACCCCAAGGGGGCTTCAGGGTAAGTGGTAACAGACTCCACGGTTCCCAGTTTCAAGTTAAATCACTGTGGATATCGGAATGAAAAGATAGGCATGGAGAAGAAATATTTGCGGTAGCCCTGACACCTGTTTGTCTGTACACATCTCTCAGCCTGGGCAGCAAGCAGTCAGGGAAGAGTATGTTTGTCTCAGAAATCCTTTCATGTCACAGCCCTTCTCCTACCTACCACTTGCCCGCCCTCCCACTCCACCCTGACAGTAGGTTTCTTTACCAAAATAGTTACTAGGTAGCACCCTCCTCATCTTTCATCTCTCATCACACTAGTCCTGAAGTCACAAAGTGTCCTGTGGTCTTAAGATTGTTCTTTTAGTGTCCCTACAATATCATATTAGTGGGGATCATATGGCTGATGGGCACTCAACCATCCCCAGAGATTCCTCCCTGAAGCAAGGAGAGCAGCATGCTTCCTGGGAACCTAGGGGCCAAGGAAGGCAAGATAGAGCAAGGAAGGCTTTTCGCTGGCTCCTTGGACTAACAACAGGTGGCTGAAAAGGCCAATGTGGTCTAGGAAGATTTGAAGCTGCCTTTGGGATTTAATTGGTATCATACTAAGTTGCTATCCACTCATAGAGAGGCTGGGGTCTCTAAAGGAGTGAGAGTATTGCTTCTGTGCTATGTCCAATGGCTATCGTTTCTCTGAAGGGACAGAGAAGAGGAGGACCAGAAGTACATACTAAGGAGATCCCCTGGTGCCCGGGGACAGAGGGAGATGTACAAGTACAGTCATGGCTTGGAGACACCAATACACTTGAGGCACCTGAATTGGAGCACAGAGCAGCGAAGTCAGGAGGGCACTACCAAGCTGACTCGGCAGCCCAGTAAGAATGAGCCATCCACATGTTTGGTGCCCCATGGTTCCTGTGTGTCCTACCCTGGAAGCCAGGGTATGTTCAGTGCCAACAACAATTCTTTCAGAGATTCACTAGACCATCCCACTGGTGCCTACTGCAGTCAGATGAACAGACCCTTGCCGGATATCCATCAGGGCCAGGTGGATCTTTCTACCTGTCATATCCCACAGGGCAGTCTGGGATCTAGGATCCCCCTGCCTGGAATGCAGCGCTTCACAGCCAGAGGATTTTCTACAGAGGATGCAAAATTGCCCAGCCTGCCAGTGACCACAGGCACCCCATGCAACCCAGTATTGTCACTGGAAGTGCCAATCAAGATGGAGAATGAATCTGGGTCCCAGGATATAGTTGAAGCCAGCACAACTAGCTGTGTGTGGCTGGGAACCAGCGACATGGCCAGAAGACATCTGGTCGGTTTCCCTGCCAGGATGCACTTGAAAACTGAGCCCGACTATAGGCAGCAGGTCTGTACTCCACACCTTGGGCATGGTATGGTGGGAACTAATCCCCACAGCAGAGATACTGTTGGATCCTGTAGGGAGCATACTCCTCTTTACTCTGCACATTGCACCTGCCTGGATCCAGAGCCTCCTCATCACCTCTTCATGTGTAGCCACAGTGAGAGCCAGCACGCTTCTTTAAACCAAGACTGCAGAGCTCCTATTGTTAAGCGTGAGCCTCTGGATTCACCATCATGGGCTGCTCCTGGTCAGGTGACTGTGCCCAGGATGTTCCCTAAGAGTGCCTCTATAACTGTGATCCCATCCAAAGGCTCTGATGGGATTTTCCTATCCTAGAGTTCCTGCTCTGCTGGAAATTCAGTCCTTGGATAATGGAACATGATCGGAGATTCTTATAGTGACACTCTTTACAGAACTCAGTATGTGAGGCTGAGACTCCCTGTGTATAGCCTAGCAGTAGTGCATTCTGAATCACAAAGAACATCAGAGGATTCTCATGCATAAACCTCAATCTGTTCAAGTGGACAGCATTTCACTTTGAGAAATTAAAATGTTTAAGGAAGCAGCTAATAGTATTCTATGCTGGGCTGGGCTCAACTGATTGTCAAAGTGATGTGTTCCTGGTGCCCAAGCTTGCTACACCTCCTGCCTGTATGTAAGAAATTCTGAGGCTCTTAATCAGGAACTGAGGCTATACTTTGCATAATGGTAATTAGGGAAACACCGTGGTGTTTTTGGTGGGTTGTTGAGTATGGTTTATGTACCTGTGTCCCTGAGTACATAATATGGTAGAGCCAGGAACCAAGGCAGCACAACACACAGAAAAGGGTGAAGCCATACTGATGAAGAGGCTGTGCTCTGCCCACCTGTCTGGTTCAAAGTCTTCCTCTGAGATGAACATCCATCTCTGATGCTACTTCTCCTGAGGTCTTAGGAATAGCAGGAGCTTGCTGGAAAGGCCTTGTGGCTAATTCTACTAGGTAGTCTCTTCAGCATAGATTTTCTTTCCTTTACCTATCGCTCCAGGGTATCATTGCTCAGCCACTGGCTTAGTGAAAGAAGCCTATCACCTTATTGGGATCAGGTTGAGTGGGCAGGGACTAAGTCTTCTGCGGAGCTTTTGAGCTGTCTGGCTCTCAAGAAGACTCACAAGGATACAACTGAAGATCTCCTAGAATTGAGAATACTCACTGTGAGAGTCCAGGGTCTTGTGCTCTCTCTGTCCCTTAGCCCACAGAGAATTTTCAAAAGGCAAGATAGGAGCTGTGCTGTCATAGATGTAAGACAGGCTCATACCTCACTCCAGCTTCCGCATTATCTAAAGCCTGAAGCCAGTATGGTGTCTCAGCTATTTCCCCTGTGCCCAGCCACCTGTCTGTCTCCTTTCCTCAAACTGTGCCAGTCCCAGCTTATACATTTCTGCCAAGCATAGCACACCCTGTGGGTATTAATGAATAACAACAGTTAGAATTTGAGTCTTCCTCAATACTTCCTGTTCTAAACACATGCCTAGCTCCTAAGGGCAGGACATGCTCACATCACTCAAGTGTCTTCTAATCTAGTATTTCTCTCTGAAAGTGCTTAGCTATGTCCCCATTCTAAGCCATACCCATCATCCCATACATTTCCTATATTCCTATACAAGGAACAGAGAACACAGCAGACTGTTAACATTCCAATGTACACAACATTTACCAAGTGTCCTGGAGCCAGTGAGAGAAACCTAGGGAAAGGGATCATGAAGATGGAATTCAGAGACGTAATTGGACATGGTGGCACACATTCTAGCACTTGAGAGATTGAAGCAGATGAAGAGCAGTTCAAGCCTACATCAGAGCTTGTCTCAAACAAAATAAAACAAAATACATTACTACATATTTACCAATTTTAGCCAGATCCCCATCCCCTTGCTATGTAATCAAAGAAGAGCTGTGTCCGCAGTGAAGTCCATATGACCTCTGGTCAGGTACTCTGCACCTTTCAGATGTACCTCATCTGCTCCCCTGCTTGGATGACTTACCAAATGTGGAGTGTGAGCAGTTCAACTGGGACCTGGGCTTCCCTGCAGGTCAGGCTTTGTTCTCATTGAGTTCTTCACTTAGATGTCATTTCAGCAGATTTTGTGTTGGGAGGGTAGGGGGTTATACCACACCACATGACAGGCTTGAATACCTGGTGCCAACGCTGTCGAAGGAAGCTCAAATCTCCCAAACCTGCACTTTTGCTCATTCATCACAAATCTCCAGTCAGCTTGAACAGGAAGTGAACAGAGATTGTTTCTGCTTTAGCATTTCACCATATACATTAACTACAGGTTCATGTTTTTTGTGCTAGCTAGCTTTTGTCTATATGGCTAAAAAAAATATCAAAAATTAAATATAATGAGAGATGGGCTGGGTAGGAATAAATACAAAGTACCCTTATATTTGCAGTTTCTACTGGGGGAAAGTCCTCAAGATTTAGACCTAGTGAACTTTAAGCATACACTACAGTGCAGCTGTCTGTGCTATTTTCTTGATGCTCTGTTTTAACAGAGAAACCAAATGCATTTCTCATGTGGTAGTTTTTACTACATTTGCAAAACCTGTGTAAAATAAATCTCATGTTTCCATGTACTTAGTGTGAGATTGTGTGCCTTTTCCTTCAGAGAGTGTTCTGGATTCACATTCTAGGATGGCAGAAGGGGATAATAAATGTAGAAGTAGAAAGGTTGGAGTTAAGGGTTGGGTTTAGGTCCTCCGCTGCTTTCATTGGAGGTCGGGACCCTCATGTGCCCTAGGACACCCCAGACTCACACTGCCTGCAAAGAGTGAGGGAGGCATAGTAGAGGAAACCTTTCATTCAAGAATATTTTTATCCTGCAATAGATACATTTTAACTTTTTTCCTTTATGGCTTATGTGCTTTGTATTTTCACAACAGTCTGTGGACTTTGACAAAATCTAGGCAATTTGATGCTAATGTCACCACCTACAATTTTTTTCAGGCTTAATTGGCCATTACGAGAAAGCTTCCTCCACTACTAACCCCTTTGTTTCCTTATGTTTTAAATTTTCTCATAACAGTTTCACCATGTTTAATCCACTCACCTGCACTCATCTGAACATATTTCTACTTCCCACTCTCTTCCAATTATGCATCATCAAGTCTCCCTTTTCTCACATTCTCTGCTGTCTGAAATCCTCTATGCTCTCTTCCTTGTCTCTGTTCTACTTGTTTGGAAGCCACAATTCTGTATCTTTGGTGCATATTTAATAACATCTACTCTGTAGCTCATCAAGAAGTCTGGCCTCTGAGAACATGACAGGTTTTGGCCACATCAAGACTCACTTCTATTGAGATTGAGGGGGCCCAAAGAGCCCTTCTGGATTTTCTTTGCTAAAGGCTAAGCCTTTACACTATTCTTCAGGCCGAGGAGGAAGAATCTGTCCCAAGTGGCAGCCTTCTCTACCCTAAGGCCCAGCAGAGCCATGTAGCCTTCTAGCCATCCCCAAGACAGATTGTTTCTGGATCCATGTGCTCACCAAGGAAGCTCTGAGATGATCTGGATTTCTAGAAGGAGTCTCTGTCTGCTCTTCACCTACTTGGAATCCATGTCTTCTCCCTTTCTCTGGGTGGGTGTATAACTGGCTTTGGGGACACTCTTCCTGCTTCGGGGTAGCAGAACCTTTACTCACTACTTTTATTTTTTTCTTTCCCTACCTTGGTCCTGGTTATTCCTTTGCCTGCCTATGAACTTACCTATACACTCAAAAGTATGCTTAGCATAGTCATCCAATGACCCCCAAGTGTTTTCTGAGCTTTGTCACTCTGTGGATTGCCAAAAACAAAACTCAAGATTCTCATTCTATTTATTCATTATTTATTCTTTTAGTTGAAAGGAAACAGAAGCTGAGTCATTTACTGAAGCAGTTCACCTCTAGCTAGGCTAGTTAACTGAATCTGTTAGGGAGCACCATGACTAAACACTCCACTACATAGTGGGCAGCAGTAGATGAGGGTTAGATAAGGTAACCAAGGAAAACTGCAGTTTTGTCTTGGCAGCTGTGTCTTCTGACTTTGCAGTTAAACATTCATGAAGCTGATATTCCTCCTGTTTTGTCATAAACTAAGGGGCCAGGACACTTCCCCAGTTGCAACTCCTACACTATGGGAGGGTCTGTATCTTCAAAAGATAATTTGATAACTTCATCATATAATTTTCATTGTTCTTATGACAGGTTACCTACATTGTTCTTTCATTTATTGAACATCTGCCCCATCACCCATTGATTTGGGAGATTCAGACTTTGTAGTGATGTTATGGGTAGACACACAACTCAGCAAAAGTGTATGCAGGAAAGGTGGGAAAAAAATAAGACCTGTTAGGGCAGAGTTGTCATACCTGATGGGTCTCTGTATCTGCAGAGGTAGGGGAACAAAGTTTCTGGCTGTTCTAGGTCCGCAACAACCTGATGCTTCGTTGCTTCCTTCAGCTGGAGGAATTCCATCAGCTGCTTTTTTTTTTTTTTTGCTTGCGTTTTTGTTTTCTTTGTAGCCTCTGTGTGCTATATGAGCAGCTACCAACCGCTCCACTGTGGTTCCACTGTCCTCAACACTCGAAATCTACTAGCTGTCTGAAACCTCTAGGGGATGAGGGCAAGGACACCAAGAAGAAACAAATACACGAAATATAAGTAGTGGGACCTTGAACACAAGACACAGTGAAGAGATGGAGAGGTGTGGAGAGACCAAGGTAGCTTCGGAAAGAAACTAAGCAAGGGCAAACCTAAGTAGGTGAATCCTGAGAGGCGGTGGGTACAGCAAGTACTACATAAAAAAAAGAGGGGCGAGAGAGGGCCAAACGTCAGTCGGCGGAGCCGGGCCTGATTCGTAATCCCTGTGTCAGCAGAAGCAGGACAAGCTTCCAAAGAATCTACCGAAAGATTGCCGGCACAGCGTCTTCAAGGTTACCCAGGTCCGGTCCTTCCGCCCAGACGCCGGAAACGGAAGTGACTACGCTGCACACTTCCGGTCCGGCTCTGGGCGGTGGAAGCCGAGGCGCGGACGGTGAGGAAGCTCTGCTTTGACAGCCTTGGGTCACTGTGCGGTGGGCGGGGCGCTGGGCCCTCGACTCTGGCACCGTGTACCCCTCAGTGGGTTTGTCCTTGGCTAGGGACAGCATCGGCCGAGGTTTCTGGCGGGATGCAACACTGTCTGGTGCGGGTCCCTGGGCGGGTTTGGGTTTGTCCTCGGTGTGCGTCCCTCCCATCCCCTTGGTCGGGGCTGTTTCCAGCCTCAGAGTTCCCTTTTGGCCCTGAAGCCTGAAATCTGACAGTCCTCAAGCTGCCGTTGGAGTCAGATTTGTTGGCGATCCCGTATTATTTTTTACTTTTTGATTCTCCATGTTCAGGTTTATGAGTGGATTCTTTTGCATCTGGCTTGTAACACTACCACTGGACTGCCTTTCACCTGTCAGCTGGAGTGGTTTGGTATTGAGTTTAATACCTGCCCTGCAAATAGAATTATACAAGTTTTAATGTTGGGAATGTTGAGGATAATATGTCAAACTAAAGGAAAAAAAAAAAAAGACTGCAATGAGTCAGCCCTGTTAGAAGTGGCCTGCTCAGATTTCCTATTTGTGTACGTGTAATTTTATAGTCAGAAGATGAAGATAGCGTTTGCAATGCTGTTCCACTTGAATGAAAAACGCAGAGAGAGAAATACACAGGGAGAAGCTACATAACTGGAAATGTACAATGGATTTTAGTGGTTTTCTGAAACTACTTGAGAATAGAGAGTGAAAGTGTCCAGAAGGTAGGTCTTTATCACATCTGTGGATGTTGAGTAGCTGAAATCAAAGGGAACAATGTTATTAATTCCCTCATTTGCTGGATAGTCAGCAATAGCCTGTGAAGGTCCATGACTAGGATAGCGTTGGATCTCAGATTGAAGGCTGATTGACCTAGCACATCTGTGCTTAGGGGAAACAAACTACTCAAGTAAGGACAATATATACCTTTTGCTGTCTTACCTTTGTGTTTAGAGGTGTTAAAAAATAAGAAGTGGAATCTTGGTTACCCAGATTCCAGTGGTAAGGAGTCATAAGACTCATTTTTTGCCCACTGGGCTGCTCAGGTGTATGTAATATAGTTGTTGTCTTCCAGTAACTACCCCATGTACATGGGCAGCAATGGGATGAACTCTAGAAATGAAAAGCTGGTCTTTTATAGGGCTAAGAATTGTGTTAGAGATTCCTTTGACATAGTCTAAGACCCTGTATAAATATTCTCTCTGTGTGACTGTCTTATGCCTGTGAGATATCCCAGCTTCTCTCTGTTAGGGTAAAATCTTCTTAGCAATTGAATTCTGAAGATTTGCAGTTTTGTTAAGGAGTTTATGACCCAAGTTCAGCTTTCATTTCTGGTTTACTAATTTAAATGTCATAGAAATTCTCCATTAGTTGCATGGTGGTGATCACATGACCTTTGCATGGTAAGTGTGGAGTCATCACTTCATTTTAACATTCCTTCTCCTTTGTGTATATAGTGTACTTGTGGTATGACATGTGCAAAGATTCTGCCTGCTTTTTGACTATGAAGGAGACAGACCTGGAGGCTGTTGCAACAGCAGTCCAAAGGGTTGCTGGGATGCTTCAGCGCCCAGACCAGCTGGACAAAGTCGAGCAGTATCGAAGAAGGGAGGCTCGGAAGAAGGCCTCTGTGGAGGCCAGGCTCAAGGTAGGAGACCATAGAAATGATGGGACAGAGCTATTTGTCTTCAGTTTCTGCTCCCCACTACCCTGCTCGCCTACAGCCCTACTTTATGAAAATATTTCTCAACTGAGGTTGACTCTATCTTGTGTCAAGTTGCTATAAAATTAGTCAACACAGTATAATATATAGTATATAGTATATAATGTATAATATATATGTGTATATATATACATATATATTTAAATCTAGATTCTGTATATGAAAGAAAATCCGATATTTTTGTCTTTCTTCTTACTGTTTTCTCTAGTTCTCCCAATGTGTCCGTGTGACTGTTCACTGCCTCTGGCTCTTACACATTGTCTGTTACCTCTTCCACAATGGTCCCTGACTGAACTTTTTTTTGGAGGGGGAGGTGAGGTACAGGAAATATGTTCCCTTTAGGGCTGAGCATTCTACACTTTCTTATTCTCTGCACCTTGGCTAGTTGTGAGTTTCCACGTTAAACATCATCCACTGAAAGTGAAAGCTTCTCAGGTGAGGATCAAGGGATGCACTGATCTGTGTAATGAAAGTCATTAGAAATCAATTTAATACTGTGTCCCTTTAGCAAAATAATAGTAGGTTCTTTCCCGAGGCCTGTGAACTGTTTAGCCATGGGTTCTTGGCTCAACAGTGATGCCAGGGGTGAGTTTTATCTTGTGGAGCTGGGTTTAAATCCAAGCAGAAAGTAGTTGTTTACTCCCATGGTGTTTGTGCCACGACTACACCAATAGACATGTCTTGACAGACCGTTCATTGTTGTAGCTCACAGAATTTACAGCTGAGTATGACTGATGGTTTCTTTTCTCTTCTGGTAGCTTGCATAGCACCCTCACAGCACTATAGTTATTCAGTAGGGATGAAGCTTCTGGGTCCGTAGCAGCCTCATTTTCCCAGGTTCTATCACTCAAGTATGAAGTATCTTCAACAACAGGTCTTTTACCATCAAGGTCTGGAAGCATAACTAAGAGCAATGCATTAGCCTTTAATGTTTGAGGTCTATGGGACCACACTGGCCAACAGCTCCAAAAGAAACAACCTGTTTCTGGCACTGGACTTTTTATTTGTTAGCCTCCAGTCTATTAGGGGCATTGTTGCCCTGTGACAGGCTTACTCCATGTCTTAGTTAGAGTTGTTGTTGCTGTGTTGAAAAACCATGACCAAAAAAACCTGGGGAGGAAAGGGTTTATTTGGCTTATACTTTCCACAGCACTGTTCATCACTGGAGGAATTCAGGACAGGAACTCAAACAGGACAGGATCCTGGAGGCAGGAGCCAATGCAGAGGGGTACTGGTGACTGACTTGCTCCCATGTCTTTGCTCAGCCTGCTCTCTTATAAAACCCAGAAATGGCACCACACATCATGGGCTGGGCCCTACCTCATAAATCACTAAGAAAATTCCTTACACCTTGGGTCTTATGGAGGCATTTTTTTCAACTGAGATTCCCTCCTTTCAGATGACTCTAGCTTGTGTCAAGGTGACATCACTCCGTTTTGACTCTATATTATGTCTGTTTAAGACATTTCTATAATAGTAGGTGTCCTTACGCCTTTCCCATTCTCTTTCTGCTGTACCCTCTGCTTCCTCTCCTCAGTTTAACCCTGCCCATTCTGTTATTTCCTTTTAGCCCTTTATAGTAATACATTCTGTCTTTCCTCCTATGAACAGCTCTCCTCATGGCCCCTTAGTAATTTCCTGACCTCTATGGGTATTTCAAACAAAATACACTTTTTTTTTTCCAGCATAAAATTGTTTTGTCTCTTTTGAGTCCTGTGCTTTTATAACAACTTTAGATTTGTTTTTTCAATTCTGTGAAGATTCCCATTGAGATTTTAATGAGGATTGCATGACTTTGCTTCTGCCCTTCTCACAGAATTAAATGAGCATAAGAGGTTTGTTCGTCTTCTAGTGTCTTCTTCAATTTCTTTCTTTAATGTTTTAAAGTTTATATTGCCGAGCTCCTTCTTCTCCTTGCTGATGTTTGTTCCTAGGTATATACTATTTGTTTTGAAGCTACTGTGAAATTTAAGAAAAAAACAAAAACAATTTCTTTCTTGGCAAGTTAACTATTAACTACTATATAGAAAAGCTACTGATTTGGTATGTTGATATTATATTCTGCTATTTTGCTGAAAGTGTTTATCAGGTCTGTGAGTTTCCTGGTGAGGTCTTTAAGGTCTTTTAAATATAGGGTTATGCCATCTGTAAATCAGGGTAATTTTACTTTTGTTCTATCTGTATTCCTCTTCTTTCTCTTGCCTCATTGCTCTACCTAAGACTTACAGCACTACAGCAAGAGTGAAGAGAGTAGGCACTTTTGGCTCATTCCTAGTTTTAGAGGAAATGCTTTGAGTTTTTACTCATTGGTATAATGTTGGCTATAGGTTTGTCATAAATACTTTTTATTTTCTTTCTGTTCCTAAATTCTTCAGGAATTTTATTGTGAAAGGTATTGAATTTATCTGTATCTATTGAGATGGATCATGTGATTTCTGCCTTTCAATCTTATTTATGTGCTGTCTTATATTTATTGGTTTGTGCTTTTAATTATTCTTGCATCCCAGGAATCAAGCCAATTTTCTTATGATAATGAACTTCTTGATAGGTTCTTGAATTCAGCTTATGAGTATTTTACTAGCAATTTTATTTCTTTTATGTTTATCAGGAAAGTTGATCTACTGTAATTTTCTTTGTTGTTGTGATTATTGTTATTCCTTAGACTACTGTTGTATCAAGGTAATACTCTGTTAATAGAATGATTTTGGTAGGGTTTTTTTTCTGCTTTCGGAAACAGTTTTGGGAGCATTGGTATTAGCTCTTCTTTAAAAGTCTTGTAGAGTTTAGTGAAGAATCTGTCTAGCCCAAGCTTTTCCTTGTTTGGAGTCTCTGTTCTACTTCTGTCTTGTGATTTGTTTTAGCTATGTTTAAGTTGTTTATGTTCCTTAATGTAATTTGGGTAAGTCATATGTATTTAGAAATTTATTCATTTCTTAGATCTTGCAGTTTGGGGGCCATAGCATTAAATTATGCCCTAGCGAGCCTTTGGAATTCCTTGGTATCTGTTGTTCCCCTTGTCATATCTAATTTTTATTAATTTGGGCCTTTGTTCCAATTTTGGTTACTTTGTCAATCTTTCTTTCTTTTTTTCAAAGAACTAACTCTTTGGTTGATTCTGTGTATTGCCATTTTAATTTCCATTAAAATGTCCTGATCCTGGTCTTTATTATTTTTTGCTGTTTGAATTTATCTTGTTCTTGTTTTTCTACGATCCTGAATTAGATCCTTAGTTAACTGGTTTGAGATCTCTGATTTTTTTTTTCATGTAAGCATTCAAAGCTGTGAACTTTTCTTAAGATAGCCTTAGCTATATCCTAAAGGTTCTGATAAACTGTGCTTTTATTTTCATTTACTAAGAATTTTTAAATTTCTACTCTGATTTTTTTTATGACCTACTAATCATTCAAGATTATTATATTTAGTTTCCCAATTATTTTTACAGATTCCGTGGTCTCTCTTTCTGTTGATTACTTATTTTATTCCATTGTGACCTAATAAGAAAAGAAATTATTTGAATTATTTGTTAAAACAAACTTACTGTATGGACTAAAATGTGATCTGTGTTGGAGACAGTTCCATAGCTTGATGAGAAGAATGTGTATTATTCAGATGTTGTCTTGAATACTCTGTAGAATCAGGTGTGTCTGACCTGTTAGGTGAAGCTATGAATGCCGACCAACATAAAATACTAAGGTTATTATTTAAAACAAGAAATTAAAAAACAATCCTATTGTGAAGTCAAGTGCCAGTTTTATAGCTAACAAATCATTTTGCAGTGTCAGTAATTAGGTATGCTTGTGTATAGATAAGCTTTTAAGTCTATTTGTTTTGTGGTATAATTTATTAATGAAGTTTCTTTATTGATTTTTAGTCTAGATGACCTATTGATAACAGTAGAATTTTTTTATTAAATGATTATTGAAGTTATCAGAACCTGTCTATCTATCTCTTTATATCCAGTAGTATTTTATAAAATCATGAGACTCATTATTTGGTACATATATATTTACAATTGTTATATCTTCTTGATGGATTGCTTCTTAATTAATACGCATTGGTCTTTATGTCTTATGGCTAGTTTTGGTTTTAAAACTACTTTATTAGATCTAAGAATAGTGGCCTAATTTTTGTGTGAAGTCTATTTTATCCTATTTCAGCTAAGGACCTTCTTTTCAGCTTTTATTTGTTCCAAATTAAATCAACTTCTGTCTTTCATTCTCAGTCTGTGAATATCCTTGCCCATGAGGTGTGATTCTTGGAGATAATAGATACTTGAATCTTGATTTGTTTGTTTATTTGTTTTCCAGTTCAGTCTGTTAGTTTGTATCTTTTAATTGGAGAATGAATATCATTTTTATTGAGTTACTGAGAGCAGTTTGCTGGTTACTGTAATTTTGTTGGTTATTTTTTTAGTCACTTGAACTGTTTGGTCTTTGCTTTCTCCCCACCCAGGTAGAGTTTGCTGGTTTACTGAGCTGGATATGATAGTATCTTTGATCTCCTTTGTTAATCTATTCCTTTTGAAATTTATTCTTTTCTGTAATCTCCTGAATGAAACCGCCTTTTTCTCTGCTTTCTGCTTATGAATCTTTTAAAGTATTATTTAAGCTTTAAAATATGACATTGTTCTGTTCCCAGCCAGTATTGAAAAAAACAAAAAGTTACTATATAAGTCCATTAAATTATTCTTTTGTCTTTTTTCTTCCCTAAAATTGGGTAATTTTTGAAAATAGTTCTTTCTGAACTTGATCCTCCCTGGAGAAATGTATTCCTCTGGAAATCATGTATGGCTATCATTGGCTTTGCTTACCTGCATGGTTTCTCCTTTAGGCTGCAATCCAGTCTCAACTAGATGGGGTACGCACAGGCCTAAGCCAGCTCCACAATGCATTGAATGATGTCAAGGATATCCAGCAGTCACTGGCTGATGTCAGCAAGGACTGGAGGCAGAGCATCAACACCATTGAGAGTCTCAAAGATGTAAAAGATGCAGTGGTTCAGCACAGCCAGCTGGCTGCAGCTGTGGAGAACCTCAAGAACATATTCTCTGGTGAGTGGCAGATAGGAAAGGGGAATTGGGGGATGATTGGGGTGGCTCTAGAGCACTCGTGATGCTATCTTTCTATACACATGCTTTTCCTCTAAACACTGGGAGCTCTGAGAGATTAGTAGGGGCAGACCAGCATTTCTTTGCTATAAACTTTTTAGGCCTTTCCTTGAGTGAACAGTAAGCTTGATTCTGCCTGCTCACATAACTTCTCTGAACATGAATGGAAAAGGTCAGTTGAGCAAATGTAAATAAGGACCAGTGGAGAGCATACTGACCTGTGTCTGGGTGCTGCACAGACACACACTGCAGAGCCAGTGATTTTAGCCGTGGATGAGTGACTAGGAGTCTACTGCACAAGAGTAGAGGTAGAAGTACATGTTCTTTAGAGGGGCAGCTCCCTAGGCAGGATGGGAGGCAGACCCTGAGACAGAGGAGCTGGGAGAAGAGCAGTTCTTAAGCTAGGACAAATAAATGCACAGCCCAGGGAACAGGTGAGACGAGAGCCATTTGGGCAGAACAGGGCAGGTCAGGAGTCTCTCAGTGTGACAGCCAGAGCTGTGAGGATCCTGGAAAAGAGGCAGAGGCTGACTGACTGGCCAGAGTTGGTACTGTGTTATGGAATGCAGAATACTCCACAGCTCATTCATGAACAGTGTCAGCTGTCTCCAAACACTGAGCTAGTTCTTTACGTGTTTGGCCAATTAATTAGTGATGTGACTGGGATAGGGTTTTTCTTTATAGAGAGATCTGTTTAGATTTTCTACTGCTTTGTTTTTCAGTCAGGTAGATTTTGTATCCAAAAAAAATTTTGATCTGAGTTGCCTAGTTTCTTGGTGTTCAGTTTTTCACTGTTCGCTTTTACAGTCTCTTTTTCAATTTCTGAAGAATTAGTAATAATACTCCTACTTTTGTATTTTAATTAGACTCTTTTGTCTTAGACCATTTGAGCTAAGGGTTTGCCAGTTTCCTTAATCTTTTCAGAGGACCAGGTTATCTCTATTGGTTTTTATATGCTCTGCTGTTTATCTGTATTCTGATCTCCATTATTTCCTTCCTTTTGGTTTTGGGTTTAGTTACTCTTTTTTTAAAAGATTCATTTATTTTATGTGTGTGAGTATTTGCCTATATGTATGTATGTCTACCACATTCATGCCTAGGACTTGCAGAAGTCAGAAAAGGGCATTAGAGTCCCTGTTGCTGGAATTGTAGGTAGTTGTGAGCCTCTGTGTGGGTGTTGGGAAGTGAATTGGGTTCTCTGTAAGAACAGCAAGGGCTCTTAACCACTGAACCATCTCTTTAACCTGTCTCCTTTTACCAGATCCTTAAGTTGTAAAGTTGGGTAACAAGTTTGAGAACTTTTTTTTCAATTTAATTTTATTTTATTAATTATTTTATTTATTTACATTTCAAATGTTGTCCCCCTTCCTGGTCCCCCCTCCATAAGCCCCTACTCCATCCTCCCTCCCCTTCACCTCTAAGAGGGTGCTCCCCCACTCACCCATCTACTCCCACCTCACCCCTCTAGTATCCTCCTCCTCTAGGGCATCAATTCTTCACAGGACCAAGTGCATCCCCTCCCACTGAGGCCAGACAAGGCAGCCCTATGCTACATATGTAGCAGGAGTGGGAGGGATCACGGACCAGCCCATGTATGCTCTTTGGTTAGTGGCTTAGTCTCTGGGACCTCTGAGGAGTCTGGTTAGTTGGTACTATTGTTCTTTCTATGAGGTTGTAATCCCTTTCAGCTCCTTCAGTCCTTCCCCTAACTCTTCCATAGAGGTCCCTGAGCTCAGTCCAGTGGTTGGCTGTAAGTATTTGCATCTGTCTCAGTCAGTTACTGATAGAGCTTCCCAGAGGACAGCCATGTTAGGCTTCTGTATGTAAGCACAACATAGCATCAATAATAGTGCTAGCCATTGCTGTCCTCCCATGAAATGGATCCCTAGTTGGGGCAGTCACTGCACAGCCTTTCCTTTAATCTCTGCTCTACTTTTGTCCCTGCTTTTCCTTTAGACAGGAACAATTCTGGGTCAAAAATTTTGAGATGTGTGGGTGGTTCCATCCCTCAACTTTGGGCTATGTCTAGTTATTGGAGGTGGTCTCTTCAGATTCTGTATCCTTACTATTAGGCATTTCAGCTAAGGACTTTCTAGAGGTTTCCCCTGTCCCACACCCTACACTGCCACATACTTCTATTCATTCTCCTAGCCCTCTGGGCTTCTCTACTGTCTCCCTCCCATACCTGATCCTGCCACTCTTTTTTTCCACCTCTTCCCCTCTCCCACCCAGGTCTCTCCCTCCCTCTGCTTCTCATGATTATTTTGTTCTCTATTCTAAGAGGGATTGAAGTATTCACACTTGGGCCTGCCTTCTTGTTAAGCTTAATATGGTTTGTGAGTTCTATCATGGGTATTCTGGATTTTTTGGCTAATACCATTTATCAGTGAGTACATACCATATATGTCTTTTGGGGTCTGGGTTACCTCACTCAGGATGATATTTTCTAGTTCCATTCATTTGCCCACAAAATTCATGATGTCTTCAATTTTTAATAACTGAGTAATATTCCATTGTGTAAATGAACCACATTTTCTGTATCCATTCTTTTGTTGAGGGACATCTGGGTTGTTTCCAGATTCTGGCTATTATATATAAGGCTGCTATGAACATAGTAGAACACATGTCCTTGTGATATGCTGTACCATCTTTTGGGTAGGTATATGTCCAAGAGTGGTATTATAGCTGGATCTTGAGGTAGAACTGTTCCCAACTTTCTGAGAAACTGACAAATTGATTTCCAGAGTGGTTATACGAGTTTGCACTCCCACCAGCAATGGAGGAATGGTCCCCTTGCTTCACATTCTCACCAGCAAACCCTTGAGGTTTTGATAAGATCAAAATGGCTAAGGCCGTTCTGACTGGGTATAAGGTGGAATCTCAGAGTCGTTTTGATTTGCATTTCCCTGATGACTAAGGATGTTGAATATTTAAGTGTTTCTCAGTCATTAGAGATTTCTCTGTTTAGTTCTATACCCCATTTTTTAATTGGGTTATTTGAGTTATTGGTGTCTAACTTTGTGAGTTCTTTATATATTTTGGATATTAGTCCTCTGTGAGATTGTCATTTTGTCCTATGGACTGCATGTCCTTTGCCTTACAGAAGCTTTTCAGTTTCATGAGGTTCCATTTGTTAGTTGTTGATCTTAGTGCCTAAGCTATGAGTGTTCTGTTCAAAAATTTGGTTTTGTCATAGAATATCTTGGTATCTCCATCTATGGAGATTCAAAGTTTTGCTGGGTATACTAGTCTGGGCTGACATTTGTGGTATCTTAGGGTTTGCAAGACAGCCGCACAAGCCCTTCTGGCTTTTAAAGTCTCTGTTGAGGAGTTAGGTGTAATTCTGATAGATCTGCCTTTCTAAGTTACTTGGCCTTATTCTCTAGCAGCTTTTAATATTATTTCTTTTTTCTGTACATTTAGTGTTTTAATTGTTATGTGGCAGGAGGATTTTCTCTTTTGGTCCACTCTTTTTGGTGTCTGTAAGCTTCTTGTATGTTTATAGGCATGTCTTTCTTTAGGTTGGGGAAATTTTATTCTAAGATTTTGTTGAAGATTTTTTCTGAGTTGGGAATCTTCTCCTTCTATTCCTGTTATTCTTTTTTTTTTTTTAAAGTGTGTGGCATAGATCTAACTGTATTTATTTTTTTTTAAAGATTTATTTGCTTTGTTTTTTTTTTAAACTTTATTTATTTATTTATTATAAGTACACTGTAGCTGTCTTCAGACACCCCACAAGAGGGCATCAGATCTCATTGCAGATGGTTGTGAGCCACCATGTGGTTGCTGGGATTTGAACTCATGACCTCTGGAAGAGCAGTCAGTGCTCTTAACCACTGAGCCATCTCACCAGCCCCTATTCCTGTTATTCTTAAGTTTGGTCTTTTCATAATGTCCCAAGTTCCCTGGATGTGTTGTGTTAGAAATGTTTTAGCTTTAGCATTTCTAGATGTATCAATTCCTTCTGTTATATTTTCTACTCCTGGGATTCTAACTTCCATCTCTTGTATTCTGTTGGTGGTGCTTGTGTCTGTATTTCCTGTTCTCTTTACTAAGTTTTCCATCTCCAGGATCCTCTCAGATTGTGTTTTCTTTATTGCTTTTATTTTCATTTTCAGGTCTTGAACTGCTTTGTTTATTTCTTTCACCTGTTTGATTGTATTTTCTTGTATTTCTTTAAGGGATCTGTTCATTTCCTTTTTAAAAGCCTCTGTCATTTTCATAAGATTAGATTTAAGGTTATTTTCTTTCAATTCAGCTGTGTTAGAATCTTTGCTCTAGTGGGATAGCTGGATTCTTGTGGTTCTGTATTGTCCAGGTTTTTGTTGATTGTATTCTTATGCTGGCCTTTAGCCATCTGGTTTTCCATGAACAGAAATGACTCAGAAAGCTGTAACAACTTAAGTCAGTCAAAGCATGGATGCCAGCTCACATAGCTGGGATCTCAGAGCACATTGCACAGCTTTCAGGCAGCTCAACAGGTTAGGGAGTGTCCTTCCAGGTGGCTCAGCTAGTCTTTGTTTCTTCTAGGGACCCTGCTGGTCTTTGTTCCTTCTAGGCAATTCATCAGGTCTCCTTCATATGGCTGGGCTTGAGTGAGAGTCCCTAGTTTTTACTGTATTGCATAGATCCTCAGTTTGTTCACACACTTTCTGCTTGTTTTGTCCTTACTGAGAGAAGATACTGGTCTCCAGTGATCCTAACAGAGCCATGCCTTTCCCTTCAGTTGTATCAGTTTTTGCTTCATATATTATTGTAGTCTGTTTGAGGTGCAGAAATGACAATAATTGTCATAACTGTAACTGTACCATCTTGTTAATAGACCCTTCTGTTATATCCTCCTTCAATTTGCTTAAAGCTGTTTTGTCTCATGTAATACTGCTTTTGACTCTGTTACTATTTACACGAGCAATCTTTCTTTAATAGTCTCAGCTTAAGGGTAGTCTTTTGTAGACATGTATGGTTGAATCACTTTTTAAAAATTATGTTTATTTTATGTGTATGAGTGTTTTTCCTACATGTATACATATGCACTATATGCAATGCTTAGTGACTAAAGAGGTCAGGAGACAGTGCAGGATTCCTTGGAACTAGAGTTATAGATGTTTGTGAGGGTTACAGGATGGATGCTGGGAACTGAATCCAGGTTCTCTGGAACAACTACAAGTGCTCATAAATGTTGGATCATCTTCCTAGCTCATGATTAAATCACTTTTAAAATGTTTTTTTTTCTACTATTTATTTTGATTGGAGAATTTAAACTGCTTATAGTTAAAATAAATACTAGTAAGAAAGGGTTTTACTGTTTGTTTTTCATATGCTGAACTTTTTTGTTCCTTATATCATATACTATAGTTTTTATGTTTTTTCTAATGAAATACTTAAGTTCCCATTTTTCTTTTGTGTTATGTATTTAGATATTTTCTTTGTGGTTACTGTAGGACTTGTGTTATGTATTTAGATATTTTCTTTGTGGTTACTGTAGGACTGACATCTAGTGTCTTGAAATTGTTATCACCTCCAGATTGAATTTATACCATCGTGAATTCACTAACATGTAAAAACTTTATTTCTATCTAACTTCATCCTACCCCTCTTCACTTTCTTCTTTATACTTTGTATATGTCCAAAAATGAACTGATACTCTGTTAGTCAGGCCTTTTATGGCTAGGTTTATGAAAATTGACAGTCTTTCATAGTCTCCAGAGTTTAAAACCATTAGGATCTGTCAGGGCTGCTCTCCAGGTGGGAAGATGGATGCCAGGTGCCTCTTGCTTTACCTGCTGTCATCTATATGCGTTTTCACCGAGTCGACTTGTACCTTTTTTTAGTGCCTGAGATTGTGAGGGAGACCCAAGATCTCATCGAGCAAGGAGCCCTCCTGCAAGCCCACCGGAAGCTAATGGATCTGGAGTGCTCACGGGATGGGCTAATGTGTGAGCAGTACCGCATGGACAGTGGGAACAAACGGGATATGACCCTCATTCATGGCTACTTTGGTAGCACACAGGGACTCTCTGATGAGCTGGCTAAGCAGCTGTGGATGGTGCTGCAAAGATCACTGGTCACTGTCCGCCGGGATCCTACCTTGCTGGTTTCTGTGGTCAGAATCATTGAAAGGGAAGAAAAAATTGACAGGCGGATACTTGATCGAAAAAAGCAAACTGGGTTTGTTCCTCCTGGAAGGCCCAAAAACTGGAAGGAAAAAATGTTTGCTATCTTGGACAGAACTGTAACAACTAGAATCGAAGGTACACAGGCAGACACCAGAGAATCTGACAAGATGTGGCTTGTGCGCCACCTGGAGATCATTAGGAAGTATGTCCTGGATGATCTCATCATTGCCAAGAACCTCATGGTCCAGTGCTTCCCTCCTCACTATGAGATCTTTAAGAACCTCCTGAGCATGTACCACCAGGCCTTGAGTACTCGGATGCAGGACCTTGCGTCGGAGGACCTTGAGGCCAATGAGATTGTGAGCCTCTTGACATGGGTCCTAAATACCTACACCAGGTAGAATTGCTTTTATGCCTACATGTCTTTTTATCTAGAAACTTCCTTTTTTCTGCTTTTGCATACTGACCAACCATTTACAAACAATCTTATGCATTTTGAACCCATGTCTTTTTCTGGCTTGTGAAGGTCTTTCTGTTCTGCCTATTGGTGACTTATCCTTGAGGATGAACTAGCCTGTCATGTTGGTACAGTATTTCTTCATGGTCTCTCCCATCTCCCTTGAGCACTCAGTTGTGCACCATGGTGTTGATTATTTTCTGTGGTCACTATGTGCATTCTTGCTTCTTCACAGTGATTTCCTGAGACAAATATAGTATGGGAACGTTTTGTAGGTTGGGAGCATATAGCCCTAGGAAATTCAGTGACATTTCCAGAGTCAACAGGTTGGTGAAGAGATCACAGGCCTTGTTTTTCTCACCAGTACACTGTAACAGTTAATCATTCAAATATAAACAGTTGTACAACAACTTAGTAGCCTATACCTGTAGTTCCCGAACTCAAGAGACTGAGTAGAAAGATGATCTGAGCACAGCCTGAACAGAATAGCAGGACCTATCTCAAAAATAAAGAAATAGCAATGAGAATATATAGAAAAATATGTAAACTCTATGGAAAGATCAGTTATTCATTTTGCATTGCAGCTTGAGACTATTGTTTTATGTGAAGGAACGGAGCCACTTTATGCATGAAGTAGTTAAAGGTGGACTTTGAAAGAAATGTCAGTGGAAGGCTATTGTGAGATGCTTTAAGATTAGGTAATTAAAACAGTTATTAATTTTAACTTTACTGTTATGGATAGAAAACTGCTAAATAATATACTGAAATTTTTTTATTTTTGCCCTTCTTGTTACCATGGAGAAAGAAAGCATGATTTTAACAGTGAGGTTTATTTTGTGTATATGTGATTTTAACTGTTTATAGTAGAGTCTTTCTGTACCTCAATACAGAGTGCTATAAACAGAAAGAAATTGTTACACGTGGATGATGATCATTATTTGGTAATTTTTAAAAACATTTATTACTCTTAATTATATGGAGGTATGTATGTGTTTACATATAGTTATGTATATGTGAATGCAGGTGCCTTCAGATGCCAGAGGTAAGTTCTCTGAAACTGGAATTACAAATGGCTGTGAGCTGTCTGACATGGGTGCTGAGAAATAAACTAAGGTCCTCAGAAGAACAGAAAGTACTTTTAACTACTGAGCCATCTCTCCAGCCCCATTATTTTGTAGCATTTATACGTATAGTCCTGGACTTTATGCCTTTATCACTTTATGAGGTCCAAATAGTCTCTATTATTCCATTCTGTAGTCATTTACATTGTAAGGCCTAGACCATAGTATGTCATGTGTCCTAGACTTTTGTGAACCCAGTTGAATGTACATGAGACAGGTGGTATATATACTGTGATCACCTCCATTTGGTACCTGAGGCACAGAGGGAATAATATTTTTACTTGTCATAGCTAGTGACATGGGAGCAAGATTCAAAGCTGGTGTCTGGGTCCTTATCCAGTTCTGTGTACTGGACTATGATGCATGTTTATGGAACTTGCACAGCTCTCTGGCTTAATTTTCTTTCTCTTGAGACATGCTGAAAGTATCTTTGTTCTTAAGAATTCTCTTCACATTGATCATTTATGCTTTATTACACTGGACTCTGAAGAAGTTGAGCCATTTTTCCTCTGTAAACACAGGGCATTGAGGTTTTGGTGCTAGATAACCAAGATTAAACAAGTAGTCTTTTAATATGTGCAGGTTTTTATGAAGTTCTTTTTCACTCAGAAAGAATGCTATTTTAGCCGGGTGGTGGTGGTGCACGCTTTTAATCCCAGCACTTGGGAGGCAGAGACAGGCAGATTTCTGAGTTCGAGGCCAGCCTGGTCTACAGAGTGAGTTCCAGGACAGCCAGGGCTATACAGAGAACAGAGAAACCCTATCTCGAAAAACCAAAAACAAAAAAACCAAGAATGCTATTCTAAATAATATATTTGAGTATGTAATATAACGCGTATCAGTGTTGTAAGTAATGAGTCCTAGACTTTTGTGAGTCCAGTTGCATGCACAAATATATTTTCTATGAAACTTAGCATTTGTTTCCTTGCCTTCTACACAATAAAATGAGTGTTATCTTTCTTTCCTTGCAAACATGTTTCCTTTGGTAACATTTATTTCTTGCCTCAGTCTCACCCTCCTATAGGGATTAGTGACTTATGACAGTGCTTAGTGTTCCAAATAACAGTACTTGCCCATTATCTTCTTACTTAATGAAGTGTGACAATTTGACAATCTCTGTTTGCATGGTCCTGGTCTCAGCCCTAGAGACACAGTGAATTCAGACAGACAGACCTTTGCAGACTGTTTCCTGCATTTGAATGCAAGCTCCCTGTGCTTCTGGCAGTGTGAAGAAGCCATATTGAGATTACATAAGTGGCTGTGTAGCCTGCATGGTGACATCATGGAGTGGCCCCAAATACTTGACCTTTCATTCTGTGTTTTCCATTCATGAGGCCTTCTGTTCTTCCTTATTTTGTGGAGTTACAGAAGTGTCAGCATTGAGATCTCTAGGATAATGCATTTACATGTCTAGCCAAACATGTAGATTCACTTGAGAGTGTTATTTGAGTGTTCTGCTATGGTTTGTCATTTACACCTGCTTTTCACTGCAGTACAGAGATGATGGGGAATGTGGAGCTAGCCCCAGAAGTGGACGTTAGTGCCCTGGACCCTCTCCTCTCTCCAAATGTGGTCTCTGAGCTGCTTGACACATACATGTCAACCCTCACGGTAAGTAGAATTGGGTTGCAGGCCCAGAAAGTGCTGTGGTGGCTGTCTGTAATGTGGTGAGACATATGAACTAACTCTTCTCAATAGACTAGCTGTTCTTCAAATGGTCTGGGCATGTTCATTTTCTGTAAAAGAAGGGATACCTGACTCTGACCTGGGTCTGGAGCTCATTTGAATGTATTTCACAGATAGGTGAGTCTTTTCTGCTGGAGGGGACAACCTGTGCCACCTATTTGGCTCGAAAGGCTTTATGTCTAAGGGTGCATGAGCCACCTTAGCATCGTATTCCAGTGTGAGGTGGGAATTTTGGGACAAAGGGGCCAGTCCCACATCAACCTCATAACCATTAGACAGTCTCAGTAAGACGGAAGAGGCAGCAAGATGGCATCTAAGCCACTACTGAGAATCCCTGGGTTCTGCAGAGCTGTGTTCTGCTATGGCCTGAGCTGTCTGGGCTGCCAAGTCTGTTCTCTAAAGTCCTGGGCCTAACCATCAGATGCTGGACATCTGGTTTTGTCCTCCAGCATAATGTTCATCAATAGCCCTCTTGATCCTTTCCCTCTTTATCTATAGTTAGTGTTTTGGAGGTCCACATACAGAAAGACCAGCATGAGCATTGCATACCAGTGAACTGCATATGAAGTGCCTGCTCTAGCAGGCTCTATGCTTGGAAGCAGGGTTTGCTGTGAAAAGCTGTATCTGGTCTATACAGCTACAAGTGCTATAGGGAAAATGTTGGTATACTTCAGAGCCTGTTTTTTTCTTTCCCATAATACCAAACTTGTAGTCCAACATCATTGCCTGGCTTCGGAAAGCACTGGAAACAGACAAGAAAGACTGGAGCAAAGAAACAGAGCCAGAAGCAGACCAGGATGGCTACTATCAGACTACACTTCCTGCTATTGTATTCCAGGTATAAGCGCTAGATTTAAAGTTCCCAGTTCCCATGTGGTTAATTGGATCTGTTGGTTTTATAGACAGAAAATACCTTAGACTTCACAATGTGGATGTCAAGAACATGCTTTTCCTGATATCTCTGTCTCTACTTTTTAGAGCTAAAGAAACTGAGGCTCAGAATTACAGCAAGTAGTGTTATCCAGGATCACTTGAGATTTTCCAGAAGATCTTTTTGGGTCTGAACTGGAAGTTGATTATATTGGTTGTACCTGGTGCTCCTGTTCTGTTCTCTTTTACATTCCATGTTGGTAAATGGTTAAGACTTGTGTTTAAAATGCCACATAATTGAGTTTAATCTTGCACATAAGTGAACATAACTATTCTCATGACCCCACCTCTTTGTCAGCCCTCTTGTCACACTTTATCACCTCATGGTTATAATCAAAGGGTAAATATTTCCCTGTGATAGAACTCAGGCTGAAGGTAACTAGAAAATCGTGTGGTGGGCTTTTTTGCCCCTTAGAGAAATTGTTTAACTTTATTGTTTTTCAGATAATTTTATTGTTTTCTTTGAATTTGGACTATTCCAACTGCCAGATAATTTTTTTTATTAATTATACTTTCTTTTTTGAGATTATAATATATCATTTCCTCCTTCCATTTTCTCCTTCTAGACTGTTTCTTTTTTCTTTTTTTTTTTTTCTGCAGTTGGGTCCTTTATTTCTTTTATACACAAGGCCATGAATTCGTATGGAATGGGCTCCAGCAGCTCGGGCTCTTTCCCATTAGTCCTCACAAAGTGTGCTTCTCTGGGTGGTGCAGGCTGGCACTTCAGCTGAACCCAGGTGCCCTTCTCTTTGACTTCCTTTTTCTTCTGATCGTTCTCCTTCACCCGCTTCAGAAAGCTGTCTCTGCTCTTCGAGTGTTTAATATGCTCAATCCGCACGTTGATCCTCTTGGCCAGAATCTTGCCCTTAACTTGCTTGTTAACAGTGATGCCCACGGCATGCTGGGTGACATTGTAGACTCTTCCGGTTTTGCCGTGGTAACACTTATGGGGCATTCCTTTTTGAACAGTACCCATTCCCTTGATGTTTACAATATCACCCTTCTTATAGACTCGCATGTATGTGGCCAAAGGAACAACTCCATGTTTCCTAAAAGGCCTAGAGAACATATACCGAGTGCCTCTCCTCTTTCCCTTTGTGTTGGTCATTTTGGCGAGTTAACTGGAAGATGGCTTTCTGGACTGTTTCATATACCCCTCCATACTCTTTCAAATTCATGGCCTCTTTTTTATTAATTGCTGTTATATATTTATGTGTATGACTATACACATATGTTTAATGTCATGAATATATCCTGCTCAGTCTGTATAATGTTACTTGTATGTATGTTTTTAGAGCTCACCATATTAGATAACCAGTTGGTGTCTTCTTCCTTAGGAAGACTATTTCTCCTACTCTCAGCATTCCATAATTGCCCCTAGTTCTTTGTCTAGAGTTAAGGCCTCATGAGCTTTCTCTCATCCAAGTTAGCATGTCTGTTGGTACTGTCCTTGTTCACGGCATGTTTTGGCAGCCGTATTGTGAGGCTTCACAGGTATAACTTCTGAAATTTCTAGGAGACACAGTCTCACAGCAAACTTCCTGTTTCTTTGGCTCTTGTAGTCTTAACTCCTCCTCTTCCACAGTGATCCCTGAGCCTTAGGTACAAGAGTTATGTTGTAAATGTATCAGTTGGAACTGGGCTCCACAATTCTGTGTTTTGATTAGTTATAGTTTTCTGTAATGATCTCCATCTCTTGCAAAGAGAAGTTTTCTTGAAGAAAGGTGAAGCCTACACTTACCTGTACTTAGTCACTATTCTCCTTTGCTGGGAAAAGACACCAACCATATAGATGCCACTACAACATCTGTACCCTTCAAAGGCTTCATCTAGATCTGTTGAGATGAGCATGTAATTTTTGTCTTTAAATCCATTTATGTGGTTTCTTAAATTTATTGATTTGTGTATGTTGAACTATCCCTGCATTTCAGGGATTAATCTAACTTGGTCATCTTTTTGATGTATCTGTATTCGCCGCAAATATTGTATCAAACAGTTTGAATCTGTGTTCATTACACATATTGGGCTTTAGTTTTGTTGTTGTTGTTGTTGTTACATGGTTTTGGTCTTAGAGTGATACTAGCTTGATAGAAGTTCTCCCTCCCTCTCTCCTCTTCTTCCTCCTCTTCCTCTTCCTCCTCTTCTTCTTCCTCCTCCTCCTCCTTCTTGCTCCTCCCCCTCACTCCCTTGCTCCCTCTTCTCTCCCCTCTCAAATTTTAAAAGAATGGTTGGCTGTAGAGCTTCATCGAAAGTCTGGTATAATTTGTCTGTGAATCCATCTGATCCTGGACTTTTTATTATTATTTCAATTTTATCATTTGGTATGAGTTGTTGACTTCTTCTTGGATTAATTTTGATGGTTTTGCTAAATCTAGAAATTAATTTCTTTTAGATTTTTCATCTTAATAGAGTACAGATTTTTAAAGTATTCCCTTATAATAAGCTGAATTTCTTTGGTATCTATTATATTGTTTCCCTGTTCATTTCTGATTCTATAAGTTTGAATCTTCTCTTTCTTTTTCTTTATTTTTATTGAATTCTGTTCTTCAAGTCCTGGACCATCTTCAGCATTTTCATTAGCCTTATATTTCTATTTTCTTGGGCATTATTCAGTTCTTTGTACATAATTTCATTGGGCTGCTTCTTTAAGTTCCTTGAATTCTTTGATAAAGTTTATGTGTTCTTTTGAATTCTATTTCTTGAGGTTCATATAGGTAATTCTTATTGAAAAACATTTCTATAAGATATGGTAGATTTTGGAGGAGAGACAAAGGCTTGATCTTTCATATTGCTTGTATTTTTGTGACGAGTTCTAGGTGTTCTTTTGTTAGCTCTGTGTCTGATGTGACAGAGCAGGTTGTGGTAGAAGAGAGGACAGGATACATAGGCAGGTTGGGTCTAGAGGCTGGAAATTGTTTGGTAGGAATGAAAGCATGTGGACAAAGGAGACTGGACTGCTGTGAAGGATGTGTGTTCTGGTCCAAGCTTGGGATGTGAGAGTAGATCTGGCTCAGTGAGAGGTTGAATATTGTGTGGTAGGGGCCTGTGAGTCAAGAGTAGGCAGAGTGGATCATGGGAGATGCCTAGAGGTTGTTTGAGGTGCAACAGGGGTGACCAGACTAGGCCAGGGCACTAGACAAGGGCTCCAGGTTAGTTCTAGCAGATTGGAGAAGATGTGTCAAGCAGACAGAGTCAGGCAGACTAACCAGTGTAGACCTTGGAGAAGGATGTCCCAGGTAGGATTTTATTAATGGGAACATTGTTCTATGCTCTTGTGAGATGTTTTATAATTCTTAATGCCATGTTCTTTTATACTATTGTTCTCCTTTTGTGTCTCCCTTTTTCAATTTTTAGATGTTTGAACAGAATCTTCAAGTTGCTGCTCAAATAAGTGAAGATTTGAAAACAAAGGTATTGGTTTTGTGTCTTCAGCAAATGAATTCTTTCCTAAGTAGGTATGTATTTTTGCCAGTAATCTACATTACAAATTATGTGTTAAAAATAAGATCAAAATTTGTTGATTCTAGGATGCTGTTATTAAAAGGTTAGCCCCCCTTTGTTGTTCAGAAATGCAAAAATATTTTAAAAAGAGGAAGAAAATGTAAAAATGAAGACATCTTAATCAGATGGGACTTGTGACATACTGTTTCCCAGTGGGCCTTTCTCTGTGAATTGTTCACTTAAAGATGTTCAAGTCTAGAGAGAAGAATCTTATGAAATCTGTCCTCCCTTCATACTGCCCAAGTCTTATAGGCCATCCTCACATGCCCTGTTCTATTATACTATTATATTACTATAATAGTATATTATATCTATATTATATACTATTGCTCCCATCTGTCACTATGATGCCCAGATGTTGCTGTCCATGTCCCAGATTCTCTGTTATAACCACAGCAATATCAGTCATGTAGTGGGTAGCTGACATCATCTATTAGAGTTCATAGTCTCAACTGCTAGGTTGGCAGGTCTGTGTGTCATTGTGGTCTAAACCTGTAGGCTTCTGGAGCATGAAGACTGCCCCCTCCCTCCTCACCAGGAACTGCTCCAGAGGCTGGCATGGATCTCTTTTTACTTACCAACACGTCTTCAACATTAGTGGTCATATGTCATATCTCTGAGACAGCTCAGTTGCCAGCCAGGCTCCTCCCTCCCTTAGAATCCCATCTGCTACCCACCTAGGGGGCCATGATTCAATTCTTCTCAGTCACAAGGTCATAACTGATCTCCATATTCCATCCATAGAATTATAGCTGAGCTCCTCAGCCCATTGATGGGGTCATTGCCCAAGTATCCCAAGGCTGTCACTTTGCAGGGTCACTTCCAAGTCAGTCACTTCATTTTTGAGGTGGGATCTTCTATAAAGAGGATTTTTCCTTGGTTAATCTGGAACCGCAGATGGGCAAAATCATAATAAATGTGTAGATCATCCCCATTAATTAACAGTTTAAGGTTAATGTGTCAGAAAATTATACAGAATGGAACAGTGGCTTCCTACGTGTTTTCCAGATATTGCAAGACTAGTTATTTTTTGTTTCATTTCTTCATAGCGTTTTGAAAAGGGACGTATATGATAATGATTCTCACAGTACTGAGGGTTTTGTGGAGTGGAGTGGGGTACTGTGCCATGGTGTACATGTGAAAATCAGAGGACATATGGTCATATGAACCAACTTTGTGCAGTTGGTTCTCTCCTTCTATCTTTACATAAGTTTCAGGAATCTACCTCAGGTGGACAGGCTTTTGTGGCAAGTACCTTTACCTACTGAGTCATCTCTCTAGTCCTGTTATATGAGTTGTGGGGTGAACTGTTAATTAAATACTGAGATACTTTTCTAGTTATAGTTATGTGCTTCACAATATCTTCATGTCAGAATACAAAACCATATTTCAAAGCCTGCTATAAAAATTATCTTTAAAATTCATTTAACATGATTGATTCTCTTCTCTAATAATTAATGCAGACTATCCAAAAGTATGTTTATGTTTAAAGACTCCTCTGGCCCAAAAATGATGATGAGTTCCCTGACAAGCATGATGTCTGCCTGGCACTGTAGACAGCTTTGGGATTCCCCAATGTGATTTCAGATACAAAGATGAAGCCCAGCTTTACAAAGAAGAGCACTTGAGAAACCGGCAACACCCACACTGTTATGTGCAGTACATGATTGCCATCATCAATAACTGCCAGACCTTCAAGTAAGTGCTGTGTAGGACATAGAGGGACAGAGAGCATGCAAACTTGTAGCTATTTCCCTGAGCCCTTGATGTTTGCTTGCAGAGAATCCATCATCAGTCTGAAAAGGAAGTACCTAAAAACTGAAACAGAGGAGGGCCTGTGTTTGAGTCAGCCGAACATGGATGGGATTCTAGATGCCATTGCTAAGGAAGGCTGCAGCAGTCTGCTAGAAGAGGTCTTCCTGGATCTAGAGGTGAGCTTGGCTCCTCCACCCCTGGGGCTAGAGCATGGGGTAGGGCAGGGGGTTGGGGGGTTTCATGTTTTTCTTTGGACCACACTGTTGCCTACCTCATGTAGCTGCTGAGAAGTTCCCTTGCATCTGTACTAAGCTACAATCAGACGGCCACTGCCTGCCTGGTATGAAGACCTTCCTAGGCAAACTTAAATAAAGACTCCCAGGAAATAATTAGGTATCAAACATTAGAAAGTTACATGATACATCAAGTATGTGGAAACTGAGAACAAAACTCAGCTGAGCACACAGGTCACATAAATCAGCCTCACTTTAGAGCAGAATTCCAACATACAACACACCCAAAATCATTAACAAAACAACTTTCATTCATACCAAAAGCATAGTGCACCATAAACAAATAGAGCCACTTTGGAACACAGATACCAGCATAGTTAAATGCCTTTGGGAAGAATAAGTATATATTTAAAAAATAAAACTGACCGTCTGTGGGTCTTGTTGCAAATCTTTTTTTTTAAATCATGCCTCACTGAGTTCAGATCCTCAGACCCATGGTTATGGCCATGAATACCTGCAACCTCAGAGCTATAGGGAGCGGAGAAAGGACCACTGGGGCTTGCTGGACAGCCTGAGTAGCCAAAATAGTGAACTCCAGGTTCAATGAAAGACGTGTCTCAAGGAAGTAAGGTGGAGAGTGATGGAACAGGACACCTACATCCTCTGGCCTCTTTGTACAGCACATACACACCAATTGAGAAAAGAGGAGACTTGTCTTTGTGATTATTAAAAAAAAAAAAGACATCATACAAAATAGACAAAAGGTACAAGTGACCTCTGCACAGAAAAAGAATTACCAGAGCCTAAACATGAGCCAGACATCCATCTGCTGTGACTAGAGAAACATGGATCAATATTTAGTGTGAGCTGTTGCTTAGCCTGGGGCCAGGGATCGAAAACACATACTATACTCCTCAGTAGGGGAGCACAGTGCTTGGCTCTGCTCTGGGTAGAACTGATTTTGCAGCATTTCAAATGAAGCTTGGCTATATTTATCAGAGTTTTAATATATATAACCTGTTGTTAGTACTAGTTTTTAGAAAGCATGTATGTATAATATAAAACTCCTAAATTTAAAGTATAGATTTGCAGATTATGTAAAAAGTAGACTTTTTTTTTTTAACCTGAGTGTATCACTTCCACAATCAGAAAATCTGTGTGACCCCCAGTGTACTGGCTGGTTTTATGTGTCAACTTGACACAAGCTAGAGTTATCACAGAGAAAGGAGCCTCCCTTGAGGAAATGCCTCCATGAGATCCAACTGTATGGCATTTTCTCAATTAGTGATCAAGGGTTGGGGGGCCCATTGGAGGTAGTGCCATCCCTGGGCTGGTAGTCCTGAGTTCTATAAGAAAGTAAGCTGAGCAAGCCAGGGGAAGCAAGCCAGTAAGCATCATCCCTCCATGGCCTCTTCATCAGCTCCTTCCTCCAAGTTCCTGCCCTGTGTAAGTTCCTGTCCTGACTTCCTTTGGTGATGAACAGCAGTGTGGAAGTGTAAGCTGAATAAACCTTTTCCTCCCAAGCTTCCTTCTTGGTCATGATGTTTTGTGCAGGAATACAAACCCTGACTAAGGTACCCAGGGAGTGACCACTCTGAGGTAGGGATGATCCCAGGCATGGTGCCAGGCAAAGATTTGTGTGATCACCTTGTGCTTTTCAGCAACATCTGAATGAGCTGATGACAAAGAAGTGGCTGTTAGGGTCAAATGCTGTGGACATTATCTGTGTCACCGTAGAAGACTACTTCAATGACTTTGCCAAAATTAAAAAGCCATATAAAAAGGTAAGCAAATGGAGTTTAGTGCACTGGAGCCTACCTTCCATTTGGATTATAATTCAACGTCAAAATAGCTCTCTGCTTATGATCACATGCCAGCATTGATGTAATCTGAAGAGTGTGAGGTGATGGGCTCGGATACAGATTGAAATGCTCCTTTGAGGAGCATTGTTTTAATGTAGTCAAACTCTACTCCTTTTTATGGTTAATTCTTTTTTTGGAGGGGGATCATACAGAATTGTTTTTGTCTCCAAGATCATGAAAATTATTTTCAAAATTAGCTATAAAAGTAGAATTGGGCGGTCAGAGGGCGGGGGCACAGGTAAGCCACCATGAGGGTGAGAGCAAGAGAGAGGAGGCAGTGTGGATATGGGGGTGATGTACATGAGTACACACACACACACACACACACACACACACACACACACACACACCACCTGTGGCACTTAGGAGAGCTGGAGAATGCACCCTGTTGATGTGAGTGTGGGAGAGCTAAGCCCCTGACGAGTTAGCCCACCCCAAAATCCTCTTCATCTCTGAAATGCTGGAGCTTGTGAAAGGACCGGTCCTGCTGTTCCAAAGCTTCGCGATCTCCATGACACAGGGCAAAGCAGAGTAACTAGGAGGAGTCCTAGTACTGATCTTGTATTGATGGTGTGACAGAAGACAGAAGCATCGAACCATTGCAAATGAAGATGTGTGGACAGAAGGGTATACTGTGGGATACACCATGGTATACTACAGCTTCCATGACAAGATGTTTTCTATACTTGTTTTGTTTTGCTTATTTTTTGTTTTTTATTTTATTTTGGGGGGTGGGTTACAAGGGCAGAAGGCAGATACAGGGAACAGGGAGATGAGTGGGACGGGAGTGTATAATGTGAGACTTGTAGAGAGTCAATAATAAGATTTTTAAGTAGTCTTAAACCTTTATGTTTACATTCAAGCAGTTATGTGTTGTTTTTAAATACTGTAGTTGCTTATTTTTCAAAATTATCAGTTTTTTTTATCTTTTTACTGTTTCCTTCAAGCATTTGTGTGTTGTTTTCTTAGCAGAGTCTGACAGCCATGGTATAGTGTTTGGGCCTGTTCATTTCTACCCATGCTAGAGCTTGTCCTTGCCAGCTGTCTTAATAGCTTATCTCCTGGTATGTTTTGATCTCTGATTTTTATTTCATATGTAGATGATGGGTCTTAAGGAAAGAGGAAATTATATACACTCTCAGGCATATCTTAGCTCCAGTCTCAGCCTGGTTACAGCTTGATTTAGTTAATGATACTTTTTTTTTTTTGTCTTCCTTGGATCTTGTGGGAGTCCAGTGTGATAGTGTGCCTGCAGGTCCTGTGGTTATGCATGCATCTCCATTTGAACCAGAGACAGTTGTCTACCCCACTCACAGGGAGCTGACTCCAAAGCAGAGGCTACAACCACTAGCTATCATATCAGTGGTTGTACAATTAAAGGATCTGACTGACTTAAGTATCACTTCAGTAAGGCTCCCTCCATAGAGGGAATCTAATCTCTTAAACAAGCCAGCTTTCATGCTCTTCTACCATGTTCTAGATTTTTCCTTTGCTTTGTAATGCTCCAGAGGTGTATTTTCTTGTTTGAGTCTTTCCTGGGGATTCCCAAGATATTTAGTCTGTGGTTTTGGATTTGTGTTATCTGAGGGTGCAGGGTGGTGGTGGTTTGGTTCTCCACTAATCTGCTTATGGATGAGGTACTGCTGTTGGGCTCCATCTACTCTAAGCTCCCCCTGCTAACCCATCCTGTCAGTCAAGAGGGCAAAGCTTGTTTGGCTCAGGCACTTCCTCTACTGCAGCTCCACTTTGTATTAGGTTGAGATCCTCAGTATCAGGCAGAGTTGGAGGCTAGAGTACATCAGCCAAGTGCTGGCATGGTATTTGTTTACTGGGGTCACTGAAGCTCATTTGTAGATAATTTGGTGCCCTATAAAAACAATGCTGGAAGCAAGTTCTCCAAGAGATTTAAATCTGTCTGATTTTTAGATGGAATATAAGCATCAAGCCTTCATGGGATATGTGTGGGCCCCTGTGTACATGCTGTGCTGCCAGATGGCCTATCATAACTCTTGTTACCATGTGAATCCAGGAGAATCCAAAACTTTATGGTGAAATTCAGACATGCATAATTTAATGTACCTACTTTAAAATCCTACAAAATATAAGGCCAGGTGTAGTATTCTAGAGGCTGAGACAGGAGGATTATTGTGAGTTTGAGGCTAGCTTAGACTATATAGCTAAATCATGTCTCAATAGGAAAAAAAAGTCCAACTAAGTTGTTGGAAATAAGAAGGACATACACCTGCCTGTGTGCAGGTCATTTTAGGTTCAATGGGAACATCTGTATGTACTAGCACTGTGGAATCTACAACTGATTACATGTTTTCCCACAGAGGATGACAGCTGAGGCACACAGGCGTGTGGTGGTGGAATACCTGCGGGCTGTCATGCAGAAGCGTATTTCCTTTCGGAGTGCTGAAGAGCGCAAGGAGGGTGCTGAGAAGATGGTCAGAGAGGCTGAACAGCTCCGCTTTCTATTCCGGAAGCTGGCATCTGTGAGTATTGAATGGGGCTAAGCTCAGGGGTGGTGTATATCAGATTACTGAGTTATCTAGTAGCTTGCTTTTGGTTCCTATGCCTGGACTATTTAAGCCAGATGATGGGATCCAGGAACACCAGGAACCAGTGGCCAGTTAGTTCTGTCTGTCAAGAGTAGGGTCTGGCTCCAGAGCCCGCCCAGCTTCACAATTGATAAGTGCATTTCCACAGAGGCCAACACTTTGTTAAGGCAACTCTCAAGACTTTTTTGGTGGCAGCCCATGTGTAATTTCATGAAGTAATATATCTCTTCCTGTCCTTCTGTTTTCATCTGTTTGCTCTCGATGATTCTGGTTGCCACCCAATAACCTCCTTGACTGAAGTGTCCATAACTAGATACTCCTCACACCAGGCCTTTTCTCTGGCTGGAGACTAAACTAATAACCTAATAACCTAACTAATAGTGACTAAACAAATTACCTCATGAGATTGGCTCCTGATCCTTAGTCAGAATGAATGAATCTTAGGGTGTTTACATGACAAGCAAGGTGCCCAACCTAAAACCAGGTTTAGAGATGTCAACATCAAATTGGCACTATTGCAAGAAATAAAGCTGAGGGCTATTCCCTACACTGCTACTGTTTTCCAGGGATTTGGTGAGGATGCAGATGGACACTGTGATACAATTGTTGCAGTGGCAGAGGTCATTAAGCTCACAGACCCTTCTCTGCTCTACCTAGAAGTCTCAACTTTGGTCAGCAAATATCCAGACATCAGGTAAGGCTGAGCAACTTTCCATCAGCAAGTAGCACAGCATGCCATTCCTACTGCCCTTAGGAAGATGAGCTGTGGGCATCAGGAGTCAGACAGAACTTGCATGCTAACTAGATGTGAAGAGAAAGTTGTCAGGGCTATGGTGGTGAGGGTTTCAACAAGGAGTCATCTGTGCAGTCATCCACCAGCCCTACCTGATCTGATGTTAGCAGAGTCTGACTGAGGTTTGTACATCTGCCTTGTAGCCAAGCTTGCTTGCCTGAATGCATGGTGGTCAGATGGCAGGCCTGACTATACAAGGTGGGTGGGTTTTGCCTGAATTAGTAGTGGACAGAGGCAGCTCTAACTGTACAAGATGTATGGTGTTGGGGAGGATTGAGTATTACATCTTTGATTGGTGAAGTGGGGAAGCTTATGACCACTGAGTGATCTCAACTGCATGATCTAAGGAAGGAAGATGACTTGAATGTGGCCAGGATTTCCTCACATATATGTGCATCCGGTATCAGACTGAGGAAAAGGATATCTCTATTCCATTCCCTCTACCTGCTGTGCTGGCTCTAGACCCCAGGCCCTGCCTTTGTGACCTCCATTCCAGGAACCTGCCACGTCCTCTAAGGATGAGCATGGCTAAGTTGTCTCATTGCCACTGTTAGAAGAGCGAGAATTCTAAACCCTTCAGAGTCACCCTTCTGTGGTAGGCATTCTTGACACCAGCAGTTAGAACAGAATTTTACAAGTTTTACATTTTTTGGACAGAAAGTAAGATGAAATGTTGGGTATCTCTCTTCTGTAAAAGAAGGAATGTCATTTGTGGCTGTCAGTATCCCACCCTCTGAGTGTCACCTGTGGAGACTGAGGGAGCTGAGAGAAGGTGGAGGTTCATGCTGACTTCTCTCCCACAGAGATGATCACATTGGTGCACTGCTGGCATTGCGAGGAGATGCCAGCCGGGACATGAAACAGACCATCATGGAAACGCTGGAGCAGGGCCCCATGCAAACAAGCGCCAACTATGTACCCATCTTCAAGGAGATTGTTGTGCCCAGTCTGAACGTGGCAAAGCTCCTTAAGTAGCCCTGTCCTCCCTGCTCCCCTGTGTGTCTTTACTGTGTGGCTTTCCTGTTGTCACTGTATTAAAACAAAAGTCCGTCTCTAGGTGCACCGTATGACGTCAGTTACATGTTCCTCTCTGCTGTGGCATCACGCTGTTCTCTACTATGAGAAAAAAAGTTGTGTAGTGGGCATCACTCTTTCTTCCCTGCTGAAGTCTTGTTCTGCTTAATTAACACTTTGAACCTCTGCCACTTAATTAAAGGAAAAGAAAGCCAGGAAGCTTTCCATTCCCAGTTATAGGTTGTTCTGACTGGTTTTGATATGGCCATGTCCAGAGGCAACAGGAGGTCATCAGATCTCTGCTGACCTGTGAGTAGTCCTGAGCAGTCTGGGGCCAGGATCTGCCCTGGCCTTTCTGTCATTCTGATGTCCACAGCTTTCTTGTACATAAACAGCTGTCCTCTTGTTCCAGAGCTTCAGGGACTACCTTAAATTAAACATGGTTGAAGGGCCTGTCCTATTGCCTAGGCCTTGTTCCACATGGCCTCCCTTGAATGTGTAGACTAATGAAATATTTTCTTTCTACTCTTGATGACAGTGTTAACATTCTGATTTTATTTCATTCTTACAAAGTATTTTAAAAAATCACAAATAACCCCTTCTCTGGAACTAAGTAAAAATTCCTCTGGGATTCAGAAGAAACATGAATTTCCTAGAGTGCCTGGCTGGTATTGTTTTGATCCAGGCCCTGCTCAACAATTCACTCAATGTGAATGACAACTGGGCAATGCTTTTGAAATGTGCACTGAGAAATATTGACAAATTACAATGACTCTTGTGGTGACAAAAGATGCTTGTGTCTCCACTGAAGTTTCTCACTGTAGGCTGCTGCTGGGCATGTAGGGTAGACATTAAAATGACCACTGAATGCCCACATGGTTAAGCCCATTTGGCTCTCGAGCCTTAGAGGTCAGCAGAGGACAGGACATATCATATTTGTGAACAGTGGGTAGTAGAATTGTGGAGACAGGGTAGAAATTGTTAGAAGTCAAAGGGTAGTACTAGGCTATGTACTAGTGGGTAGGCAGTGTCCAGTGTGATACAGGGAAAGCTGTGGCCAAGAATCTTTTTAGAGGACACCTATATACAGGATTGGATAGGCTATTCTAATGAGTGTGTTGTGGCTACATATACCAAAGTCTATAGTGTCTGCTTTCTGAACAAGGGTATGTGGCTACCATTTGCCAGACAGGAAAGTTTTTGAGAGAGAACATTGACCAGGTATTGATTCCATGAAATGAGCTGTTAGCCATGAAAGGTTATCTTCCAGATTAGCAAAGTCCCTTGGTTGTTGACTGTGTTAGATTTTTGTGATGAGACATAATAACCAAAGCAACTATTATAAAAGAAAGCATTTAACTGGGAGCTTGCTTACAATTTCAAAGGTTTAGTCCATTATCATAATGGAGGGGAGAATAGCATTATGCAGTCAGGTGTCTGCATTAGCTGAGAGCTGTTCTGAAGGCACAGACATGGGCTTTTGAAACTTCAGATTTCATCCCCACCTCATGACACACTTCTCCAATAAGGCCATGCCTCCTAATCCGTTCAAATAGTTCCATTCTGTGGTGACCAAGAGTTCAAGTATATGAGCCTGTGGAGGCCATTCTTATTCACACCACCATATTGACTTTATTTAGTTGGGACCAGGATAAGTAGATGTTCCAGGCCATGCTGGATCACCAGTGAAATGGAGAAGCAGCTATGAGATTGATGCTGTTTCATTCCCCTTTCCTCATATTTGTTGATGCACAGTTGAGGTTGGTGGGTGAGCTCCCTCTAAAGAAGGAAAGGATGGACATCCTAGACACTTGAGTTCAGGTAGCCAGAACCAGGCCACCTCAACAAAGTCTTTTAATGCAGACAGAGTTCAGGGAAAACTGAACAAGCAGAACCACACTGGGTCAGTTCCTTTCTTACTGCAGTGGAATGAATTGTGACTTCTAAAAAGAAAGATTGAGATCTTATCTTTAGAACCCTGAATCAGACTTGGGTTGAAAGTAGAGTCATTGCAGGTGTGATGTAACTGAAGGTACGAAGTCACATGGAAATAGTGTGAGTACTTACATGGAGACGCCAATAGCCCTTAAAACCAAGAAGAGGCCTGGAAGGACTCCTCTCCTGACTCCTGGACTTTATTTCTTCCCATAAGGCATGAAGCAGACTTCTTGAGTCATGCACGAAGTGTTCTTTGCTAGTTTACCCTTTATATCTGCTTTGAGATGACTATAAACTTAACAGTTGAGATTCCTCGTGTAAACAGCTAATGTCTTGGGATTCTGCTTTGAAATGCAATTTTAAGTGATCTAAAATAAAAAGTGTGTTGCAGGACCTCTAGACCTCATGTTTCCCAGGGTCTGCCACACACACCTCTGCACTGTCCTTACCTCGACCTACAGAGACCCTCCTTGGTGCCCTTTCTTGCCATTCCTTTTTTTTTTAATAATTTATTTTTTCTCAAATCATAATTCATTCACACAGGGGTTATAAACACAGAAAGGCAGGATGTGGGGAAGGGAATGACACTGGAGTGTGGGTGATCAGGGGGAATACAGATATCTTCAGAACCAGGTATCAGCTGGGTGAAGGTTCAGGGGACAAGTCACTATGACTCTGCCTATAACTCGATTGTCCTTATCTAAGTTGGTATTGTCTGCCCAGGCTACCTATTTACCTATTTACAAGGTCTATGACTACTCAGGCTTGTAAATTTCCACAAAAGCTGCCTGTTTACATTAGCTTATAGCCATCTGTTTCAATGTTTTTCCACTGAGACCCAAGACTTGGTGTTAGTATACATGTATGACAGGCCTGTTGCTGATTTTAGGCCTTCAGTGGGTAAGCAGGGCTGCCCCTGTCATCTCCCTTCTCTAATTGTAGAAGGGCTGTGGCAATTCTAAACTTGCGAAGGTAGAGATAGAGGCCTGACCTCCAGTATTTGAAGGAGACCTTGTAATGGCTCCAGTCTCCCTGTCGTTGTCGAGTGAGGCATGAGGGCCATACCCGTCCCGATGTCTTTTTCCTGGAGAGGGGATACTTTTGACATCAACCCCTATGCAGTTAGGCTTGTCCCTCAGGGAACTCAGATAGATATTTTTATCTTTTATTTATATTCCTTTGCAGTGCTTAGCCTCGCAGCCTAAGCAAGAATTCAGATCGCCTGACAGAGGGGGTTCTGGGTGGCCCCTCTCTGCTTGGTCTAGGGGCAGAAGTCCCCCCTTTTAGGTTGGGTGGAGATGGGTTTTGGAAACACCCTGTATAAAGTAACAACCTCATCTTGCGTCTTGTGGTCCTCAGGTTTTGCTACCAAATTATTTATCTGTTGTATCACAGAGTTAGTCCACCTATTTGAGAGCCAGGGACCAGCAGAAAAAAGCAAAAAGAACCCAAATAATGGTCCCAAGATGGAAGGAAATAGGATTGACAACCTTGGGGAGGCTGAAAACCAATTCTTGTACCAGCCTTCATCTGTCTCTTTCTCTCTCTGATTTTTCTTAGGGCCTTCACTACCTGTTTCATGCTCTCTTTAACCCTCCTTGTCTTGTCTATGTAAAGGCAACCTTCTTCTTTAAGAGCTGTACACAGTCAAGAGCTGTACACAGCCTTTTCTATTGTAATAGAGTAAATCAAATCCAATAAGGATCTTTGCGATTTTAGGAGGTCTCTTCAGACAGCAAAACAAGGGATTTCTTCAAATTAGTGATTTCAATCTCTAGCTGTTTGATGTTCTTGTCAGTGGCCCTTCAAAGGTCTGAGTAGTGTAAGTTCGGAGGCCAGCATCTGGATTAGAACTTCTAACAGCAGACATCACGGGTGATTCATTTTTACCTGGAAAGGAAAAAGAAGGGAATTCTCAGGGAGATTTCCCTGGATGTAAATTGTTATTCATCGTATTTATGGTTGGGCCTGGCTTTGTGGGGGTATCTATTTTTTTTATTAATCTTTTTGGTAGCCAGTTAGCTGTGCCTTCTGTGGTATCAGACACTTGCCATTCCTTTTTACAATGCACTTTGATGTCTGTAGCACCTAGCCACCTCCTCAGCCATGGTGGGAACTGTTTCAGTTGTCCATTGCCCAGTCAGCCACAGGAAGTATCTGATCTGTTTTATATGTGAGAGATGCTTAATTGGGGCTTCCCATAGATATGTCCAACAGCTTCCCATCCCTAATAGGAACAGACTCTTGGTTTTATCTTAATTTTAATGCACAATAAACTGCCTCTTAAATTATCCTGGGTAGGATTTTTCATTCATAAACAAAGTTTGCACCCAAAATGCCTTAAAGTGTTTTTAATAGACATAGACAAGCAGTCACTGCAGTTTTGCTGATGGACTCTTGTACAGATGCTGTCCAACACATAGGAGGGGCATTTTAAGGCACATTATTCTGTGGTCAGAATTAAAGTTCAACTATGATTATGTTCACAACATTAATACACAATTTTAACCATTCAAAATATATTTCTAGTTTTGATGAAGTTCTTTAAATTTCCTTTCATAAAAAGATTAGTAATACATAGTATATTGAACACTGTAATAAAATTATTTTCAAGAAAATACAGAAGTGGAAATATAAATTTCCTAAATTTGTATACTTTGTAGTACCACAAAGTAGTTCAAAGTTCAGTACTAAATAAATAGAAATTCTCTCCTAATAAAAAAAAAACTTTTACAACAGTTTTCCTAAGGAAATACATTCATAGGATTTTACATTCTATTGTACAACAATGACAAGAACAAGAGGGTCCTCAACTATGAAATGTAGCCACTGTATCACTTAAGCACAGGAAGTAGGGTTTTGTAAATGAGGCTTTCTTGTCAAGACTCTGATTCCATATGGCTATGCTCATTGGTGTGGTTCACATGCTCAAAGGACGTGGCCTGTACACAGCTAAAACATGGACAGAGTGTCAAAAAGTTCCACAGATTGATCACCTGGCTGCTAGCTTTGGTATCTCTGGGTACTGGTGCAAAGTGACAGCTGCTGAGGCACTGCCTCATCATACTTGGCTTCTAATTCTGCAGTGGGAATTGGACCCCATGCCCAGCAGATCAGGTGAGGTGTTAAGGCAGTGTCCTGGCACAGGAAGGTATGAGAAACTTGTCTGCAGAGCAGGGGCTGACAGGTGCCTTGCAGAACACCTTGGTACAGTAGCCAGGCACAGCCTGCCTAGGAGGTACTCCAAATGGCAGCTCCAAGTAGTCTGGTGAAGTTGCTGATCCCGGCATTGTGCAGTGGCTGGACTTAAATTCAGAAATGGATAAATGTTTCAAGGGCTATGGAAAGCAGATGCTGAGCATCTGATGACTGAGTCTGAGCTAGCCAGTCAAACAGCATCCTGACAGGTTCAGTTGGGGGACAACACTCTGAAGCAGAATGCAGTGAGAGAACTTGCTTTGTTTTCATTCATTTCTCTCAGCTCTCTTCCTACCCACGAATCAACTGCAGCATTAACACAAATTGAAGGACCTTCCTGTGACTCCTCTGAAGGCATCTGTCAGCCTTGTTCCTGAGACACGTATTTAGTTTCCTGAGCAGAGACCTGAGTGCTTTGTTTCAGAAATCCCCAGGAAGTCCTTAAGTTCACCTTTAGCTCCATCTCGATCTCCCTTAAGTGATACCCCTGGGGTGCAGGCAAAGTTTCCAGTGAATTGGAAGCAAAACTCAGGTGACTTTTCAACACTGGACTTTTGAGGAAGGGTGATAAGGGATGAGGGCCCGCCCTCTTACCCACTCCAGAGGGCCAATGTTCTAAGGCTGAGGCTCTGAAGACCTGGGGCTAGGACAAAATGCCCAGAGAGTGGGTTCCTGCATCTCCCTACTCTTGGGTGATATAGAGCCCCTCTATGTCCGAGGTTTTCCCTGCCTTTGACAGATGCCAGAGAGCTGGCTATAATTTTGACCAAGGAAGGTTTCCAATGGACCACCTCCTAGTGCTCTAGCCCAGCCTGCCTGGTCATCTATTCCCAACTTAGGGATAGCTCAGGCCAGACACCTTGTTTGTGGTGGCAAGACCCAGGCTAGGAGGGGCCAGGCAGGGAAAGTCTGAGCTAGAGGAGCCAAGTATTTCTGCAGTTGATCACAGGGTGATAGGGCAGTCTGGAGAACTAACTTGGAAGGGGGTCAGATAGGGCCTTGAGGGTGTATATTTCTGGAGATGCCTATTTAGAATGAGGTTGATCTGGGCGGTGCCACTTGTACAAAACTCAATTTTTGAGACCTTTGTACCAGCAGTGATTAAATCCGCCACAGGCCTCTTAGGGATCTTCCCCCTTCTCTGAGTAAGGGTGGCAAACACTAACAAGGGCTCGCTTCGGGGTAGGGGTGGGGAGGCAGCACCACAGAGCCCTAGGATCTGAACCAGGGCAAGAAGACGGCAGGAGGCAGTGTGGTATCCTGGGGACACCATATGGATTAAAAGATTCTTCCTAGGGCTAGGCTATGCATTAAGACTCCCAGGGTGCATTGGACCCTAAGAACACTAGCTGGTTGGGGAGGGGCCACTGAAGGAGACCCTCGGAGCTGTGCCACCGACCAGACAGCAGTCACAGGGGCGTTTCTTCTTGCTCCAGAGCGTGCAGCGGCAGTTCTGTAGAGCCCGGAAGAGAAGCGAGTTTTAGCAGACCTGGGCGTCTGCGCGGGCGAGGCCTTTGGAATGAGCGCCTACTGTGTACCCGGCGAGCAGCAGCCGACCGAGCGTGCGCACTGGGTGGGGCCCGGTGCTCTGGCTCTGTCCCAGGATCACCAGGGGCAAAAGTGACAGTAGAGGTGCGCTCAGATGGGGCGGGGCTTGGGGCACCTGGGTGGGCGAGCCCTGCAGGAAGCAATGGCAGCTGGGTAGCAGCAGATGACTGACGAGATAGGCGTCCAGTTAGCGGTGTGCCAGAGCTTCTGTCACCTGTGGGAAGATGGAGTATGAGTGGCTCCCGGTCCAGATCAACACTGACCTACAGAAACCTGTACTCAGCCCAGGATTCCCTTCCCCCTGAGTTTACTGTTCCTCTGTGGCTTGCCCAAAACTAGGAGCCTGACTATGGAAAGGGTACCTCAGGCTTAAGTGCAAGGAAGGACCCCTAACCTTCCACACCAAATGGGACATTTTCTGCTGTGCACTACTGCAGAGTTACAAGGAGTTCCAGCCAGTATCTCTGAACCTTCCTAGGCAGCTGTGCACTGAGCAGCCAGCAGATCTGGATCACTCCCCATGTTCTGACACTTTCAAACCCTGCCATTGATAGCAGCCCCCTCTACAAGCCGTAGCAGTGCCACATCCACCCCTGGGTACTACTGCTCTACCCTAGAAGCCTGTCTCAAGCCTCAATTCACACAAGGCTCTTTCAAAGAGCCAGGCCTTTAATCCCAGCACTCAGGAGGCAAAGGCAGCCATATTTCTGAGTTCCAAGACAGCCTGGTTTTCACAGCTAATTCCAGAACAGCCAGCGCTGCTCAGGGAAACCCTGTCAAAAAGGGGGGAGGTGGGAGGCAAGCCCAGAGACAGAAGCAAAGAGCAGGTGGAAGAGCACCGAGGCCATGCAGGTTTCCTGTTCCTGCTACAATCTCCAGTTGTAAAGGACTGTGTTTCATTTCATTTCACACTAGACAGATAAAAGAACTCTGCAGATGTCCACTACATAGAACTCCACTTTCGTTTTCATCTGAAATGAACCTGAGACCTGACTACAGGGTACTTCTATGTTGCTCAGGCTAGTCTCAAGCCCTTGGTCTTCCTATCTTCTGTAAACACTGGGGTTATAGGCATACACCATCATTCCAGGCCCTTAAATCTATCTATATACTACACATTAGCTAAAGAATTAGACTCAAATGGGAGTCCTCCACCAGTCTCCCAAGAAATATACAGCTGGACAGACGACCAAGACAGGTTTTACAGATTGAAGACAGCGGCTGCAAAGTCTGAAAAAGTGCAGGTACTGCAGAGAGGCCTGAAGGTAACAGCTGGGAAGAAAGAAAGTGTTAGAGGAAGAAACCAGTTACATGTGTGTGGACTCAGGGGGAGCGGGTTGGATCTGTTGTTCCTCGTGGCCATCAGCCAGCAGGAAGGAATCCACCGATTTGTTGCTGAGGCGGAATGGTGTCAGGCGGCGGAAGTTGCTGGGAGAGTTGGGAATCTGGAAACGGGCCCTCTGGGAGGGCACCACGGTCTCCCCAGGGGACAGCCAGGGTGGCACCCTGGATAGGATGCTTGGGTCCAGATCCTCGTCAGGGGAGAACACGGGATTATCAATTCCTAAGAGAAAGGGCAGCTGATCAACCTCAAAGAAGTACTCTCGGGGGCAGGAGGAGGCTGGGTGGATAGGCTCTGTACTGGATAACTGTGTCAACTCCTATTGTGGCTACCACCTTCAGGGTAACCTTGACGGTCAGACTTATACATCTAATCATCATCCCACACCTTCCCTCCACATCTGAGACCCCCAAAATCTAGACAGTTTCAACAACACCTCCCTTCTCTCAGGTCTGGCCTGCTCTTCCAGATATACTTGCCATCTGCCCTGGGAAGATATTTAGGTGGAGGAGGTGATACCTCCAAGACCGATACTAAGTCTCCCCAAGCCTTTGGCTCCTCCTTCAATAACCAAGCTCACTTAGGGCAGCAGGGACATCTCTCCCACTAGCCTTTCCAATCTTACCTGCCCCAGAGTCAGAGGCTACATCCTTGGTGACACTGGCCAGAAACTCAATGCCTCCACTGATCTCTTCATAGTTGGTGGCTTCCTCAGGCTCTGAAAGCTCCAAATCTAGGTAGCAGAGGAAAAAAAGAATACTTTGAGTGAGAATGACTCAAGTTCTTGATGGTTGCTAGTATGCTCCCCCACTCCATCTCAACCCCTTGAAGGGTGGTTTTTCACAGTATTTGGGTAGCCCAGGGTTCAAGGGGCTGGAGGCAGTTGTACAAAGTTCTGAACCACTTCTACAGTACTTCCTTTTGTGACCCCAACCATGTTTGGTCTTTGGGAAGGTCTATTGGATAGGAATGGCTGGGACCCCAAGGACTACAATGGAAGGGATGGATGAAGAAAGACTACTTATCTTTTAAAGGTGTGTGTATGTGTGTGTGTGTATGTGTGTGTGTGTGTACATGAGTGTGTTTAATGCCCATGAGGGCCGGAAGAGGGCATTAGATTCCCTGGAACTGGAGTCACAGGTGGCTTAAGTTGCCTCATCTGAGTGTCTGAATGCTAGAAACTGAACTTGGGTCCTCTGGAAGAGCAGCAACCACTCTTAAACGCTGAGATGTCTTTCCATCCCATAGTGGAAGCGCTCATCTATGCTGTTGTAGCAGGAGTATGGGAGAAGAGCAGTAAGAGACTGTCTGGCCTAGTGGTATCCCACCCCCCACCCACCAAGGGATGCATGGAGGACCAAGATCAGAATCCCTGGGTACAGCCACAGGTACAGGCAGGAGTCCCTCCTGAGTCAAGCACATGCAGAGGAACAGTTCTTACCTTTTTCCTTGATGGTGAAGTTGTGTGCCAGGTTTTCCATAGGCAGTTTCCCATTAGGAATGCTGCTATTCCTCTGTGGACAAGTATGAGCTCTTACAGATGTACCCACACCCAGGCCCCTAACTTGCAGGAACTTGTTCTCTGCTCTGGTGCAAGGCTGTTCATCTGGCAGCTTGCCTAGCCATCAGGACCACAGAGGATCCCCTGACCCTTTCTGGTATTCAGTAGACCACCCGACAACCACCGACCCCACCTTCCCTCACCCGCTTCTGTGCACGCTCCCTCTTGTACAGCTTGGCCGCCTTCTTGTTCTGGTTGATGCCTAGCTTAGCTGACTTAAAGGACTCCAGGCGCTTCCGCATGGTCCTGTGAAAGATTTCCTTGTCCTGTTTTTCATCCTCATTGGGTGTTAGCTCATGCCGACTATAGAGATGCTTGTACTGTGGGGGAAACTGGCAGTCAGTTCGGCCTGTATGGCCCAGGTAGGCCCCAAAATCTCCACCTCATCCCTGTAAACACCTTGTCTGAGAAGAAGGCAGACATTGCTGTAGGTTTGGGGCTGGGTTCCACCAGTCACATCACATGAGGGGATGACAAAGGCTTACCCTGTGGGATAGGAGGGCTCTGAGTGGCTCATCCCATGGTACCCACCTCCTGCCGAGGCTTGTACAGGTACTGTTGCAGTGTGTGGTGGGTGACCATGTCCTCAGTGTCACGGATGCTCCTCCGCCTCTGTTCCAAGGACTGCATGTCCAGGCATACAGCACTGACATTTTCCCTCCTGCATGGACCAACACTGAGCCCAGGGGAGTAGCTACACAGAAGTCTCCTGTCCTGCCTATGTACTTCACAGTCCCTTCCTGCCTCAGGACCGCTTGGATGATCTCAAAGAATCCTTCTAGACTTCTGTGTAAGGTTGCACCCCAGTATCACCAGTCCCCCCTCTATAGCCCAACTATGACTCCTGAGGCCCATAGCCTCTCATAAGTGCTAGAATAGCCACCATCATAAAAACTGACCATTAGCTGCCCAGAGCAAAGGGCATGAAATGCTGAACCAGGTCAGGCACCTGCTTCTCTTCCTTCCTCCCTTCTTCCTTCTGTCTAATCTCAGTGCTTCATAGTCCTGCTGACTGCTGAATAAAGGTGTGCTTTCACAGATGGAGATGCAGGCATCTTTCTGTACCCTTCTTCTATCCTGGTCTACTTATACTTTCCTGACTCAGTTGCCTTAGGCCCTATAGGAAGAACTAGTAGGCTTAAGGATCATAAGAGAGATGCTTTTAAGGAGTACACTTTCCCAGGGAAGTTTATGAACTGGTCACATACAAGAAATAGGAGACAGATGCCTCCACAGTAGATGGGCGGGGTGTGCTGAAGTCCACATTGACCATATTGTCCGTACTTGGGGAGCGAATGAAGGCCAGGGATCCACGGCGCTCTCCCTACAAGGAGAATATAGACTCATTAGCATTCAAGGATGATCCTTAGGTGGCACCTGCCATGTAAAAGTCAAAAGGTCCTGTGGCCAAGCTCAAGGCCTTGTGGACTCTGGGAGGCAGAGATGGAGCTTAAGGAAGATCAGCCTTCCTGAGACCCTGTGCAATGTCCCTAGACACTTTGCAGCTCATCAAGGGCCAAGATACAGAGTAAGAGCTGGGATTGGGTCCATGTAGAGGTCATCAATGCCTCATTTGAGAGGAGCAGAGCTAAAAGTTGAGCAGGAAAAACACAAAACAAAACAAAAAAACAGTAGGTAGAAACAGAATTTCTTAAAGGACACAAAAATATCTAAGGTATATCACCCCAGCTAGAAGGTAGGGGAGATGGTTATAGTCCCCATTAGTCTCTGAGTGGCAATGGCCATGGGGTCATGTGGTGCCTAATTGGGACCTATGTCTATTAAAAAAGGATGACATGGAGCCCAGACAGGAGTGGGTAGATCATGAATGAACTGGCCACAAGACAGTCATATATATGTCATAGAAGGATTGAATATGAATATGTACAACAATGTGTCTATGTTGTATCTATGCATACATGTGTTCATGACTATGTATGTATGTATGTATGTATGTATGTATGTATGTATCTATGTATGTATTAGTTTGCATGTACCAGGGTATGTGTGTGCTCATTTATGTAAATGTGAACATTACTATACATTTGGGTGTGCATGTATCAGCATGCCTTTGTGTATTTATGTACATGTGAGGCTGCTCCTTACGGTCATCAGCCAGAAGAAAATATCTACCAACTTGCTTCTGAGTACAATGTATATGTGTGAATATGTAGAGGACCTGGGCCCATTACACATTCTTCATTCTTTTTAGGAGAAATACAGGCATTCATACTCCTCTAGAGGCCAGTCTCCATGATCAGGAGGATTTAGTTTCTACCAAAACCACAGCATTTAGATAGTCACTACACCTATGCCTCTGATTCTTGAGTGACAGAGAACTCTGACATGCCCTACTCCTAGAGTACATCTCCACAATTCACAAAAGCATTTACAGTGAACCATTCAAGCATAGTGCACAAGAGTCACTCATCACTGCCCTCTGCCTATGCCCTAGACCAACCACATCTGTTGTCTTACTTTAGTCCTCAACTTCAGCAGAGGGATAAATAGGATATTCTAGTACCTCAGCCACATAGCTAATAGCATCCTTCAAATTCAGCTCATGGAAAACATTCAGGATCCGATCTCGAGATTTTTGAGCAGATCTTCTCATGAGGACTTTGCTGAGGAACTTCCTATCAAAATTGGACCACCTGGGGGACAAAAGATCACATCAGCGCTGGGAGTCTGGGGCTGACTGCCCCACATAGATTAGAAGGAGGTCAGAACAGGCAAATGCCTGCCAGAGCTAGTCAACATAGGACTATTCTTTTTATCCTCCTGGATTTTATTTATTGTGACAATCTGAAAGTGAGTTTTAAAGTGAAAAGCCATCATGCCACCTCAGGTCTCATCCTTTGCTTTCTCCTATTTTTGGCAGTGGTTGGCAGTGGAAGTATATGCCCTTTTTTTTTTAAGTAACAAAATGGGCAGGTTTCCAAGTGGCCATCTGCCCCTCCAAGTGCTGTGAGGATAGGGCCAAGATTGAGACATCAACAGCAGCCATTGCTCCAACTCCATAGACATTGCTGCCTAGGGTATGTTGCTCAAGTTAACTCTGTAGCCTCATGTGGACTCTAGGTAGTTATCTCAAAACAGGTACTAACAAGGGTGAGATAAGTGCTTCCATCACATAGTCTTAAGTACCACTTTATTTTACTGAATACAAGTAATTTCTGTTTCATGAACAAGATAATTTTGAATACTGACTAACACATCTTTCCCCTGTTAATGAAATAAAGAGGTGATTTGTTTTCCTGGCTTTTAATACCTATATTATTTAAGTTTGGCATTAAATGGTCAGTAAAAGGGTGTCTCTCTCTATGCCTGGGGAGACTGTCAGGAATAAGGTTCCAGTCCCCGGTTTGTTGGATGCTTTTTGTTAACACTAACTTTGTTCTTCGCCTGCTTGCGTCTGGAAGTGTAGTTGACATTTAAGCCCGTGAATGGGGGTTCATGCACCATGACAAAGTGTCCATATGTTCATCCTTCTCTCCAATATAACTTCAGGGACAGTGTGGAACCCAGACAGTTTGTCTCTGGCTCTTTTAAATGGAGAGGCCCTCCAGAAATTGTGTTTTGTGGTTCTTGAATTGTGATATCACATTTCACTGGTGTGGCCTCCAGTATTCTTAGTGGCCCTCTCTTCACCCATGGGACCTGCTGTTCTATATTTGATTGGTCACAGGTAGAAGGGAGAATGTTACAACTTAGGCTACTTACTTATCTCTGAGGTAATTGTGTCCAATTTGTCCTGAGATGTCCTCAATGGCTGAGAGGATGTGGTCAAAAGCCTTTCAGAGGAAAAAAAAAAAACTTAACTGGCCATCCTTCCTCACCCGCAGCCTACCCCCAGACCTTGTCTTCCCAGACCATGTCTTCCCAGACTGTACACTTCGACCCTCTCCCTACCCGGCCATGTAGCTTCTCGTTCAGCTTTGGTTCACGCTGTTCACTCCTCTTCACCTTCAGCCACTGCACCAGGGGCTTAATGGTCAGGCCCTGAAAGACAGCCTTACAAATGAGCCTGCTGCCAGGCAGGATCCCCAAAGCCCCTAGGGGCCTCTAAGTCCCAAACTAGACAGACATAAGATCTCTTCTTCCACTATAAACAGTCCAGGGACCCATGAAGTCATTGGCATTGCCTTATAAAAAGATGCCCTGAAGCCTCTGTGCTGTGGATGTCTACATGGACACCAGAACTTCCAGTGGTCACTTTGGCCAGCCAGATGCAAAGGGCCCAACCAATCGGCATTGTGGATGTAACTAGGTCTGCTCTCATCAGTCCTGGCCAGAAAGTAGCACTTTAAGGACAAATTGTGCTATGTCCCCTGTGGGGCCACATGAAAACCTACAAAATGCTCCTAATTACTAAAATTAAAGAAACCAATTAAAGTGTAGAATCTGGAAACAATCAACCTACAGCTGCTCTTAGATGGGATCAAAGTTTGGATACCCCAGGCAGGGCCCTGGGCAAGCTGAGCCACACCTGAAAGATGACTGTGAAGAAGACCACAATGAGAGTAGTGCTGACAAACAGATTTTTCTCCTTGACTTTTTTCTCATCCAAAAGTACCACCAAGGCATAGGCCACTGCCCCACGCAGGCCACCATAGGACATGACCACCTGGTCTATGGTCTCTAGCTGCACCATGCGGTAGCGGTTCAGGATCCAGGTCTGCAGAACAACACCTGTAGCGAGAGGTCACTCAGCTCCATGGCTGCTTCCCTCAAGGCCACCCCTCAGGATTCCCTAAAGCCTTTTGCCCCTCTATCCCTTGGCTGACTGTGAAGAATGGACAGTGGATCTATCCCAAGGATACTATTAGTCAAGCCCTGTGTAGGATGAAGCAATAATGCTGTTCTCAGCCCAGCTCCCTATTCCTTGATCCCCTGGTGCCACCTTGATCCCCATGCTTCACCTTGAAAAATCTTTGCCTTTATGGATATCAGTGGTTGGACTTATTACTGAGCCACCCTGGGGGACCCTAAATCTGTGATCTAAATTAAGGGAGCCTAGACACTACTGTGAGTGCTCCTAGCCCTCACCAATGGCTCGGTATACAGAAATGAAGACCAGCGTCAGCAACACAAAAGCCGTGTTCCATGTCCAGATTTGGGGATCCACAGCTGAGATGCCCAGGAACATAAAGATGATGGTCTCTGCTCCGCTGGCCAGCATCTTCATAGTGTAGCGCACAGTCGTGGCCGACTGCTCCGAGATGTTGGCCTTCACATACTTCTGACAGCAGATGCCGCAAAAGGTGATGCTGGGGGAAGGGAAGTGTAAGATTTCCCAGCCTCAATTCAAGCAGGCTGATCCCTCAGACCAGATGTTTCCAGGCCCAGCTCCTGCCATCTCCAGTTTCTCTGGTGGCATTGCAGGCCTCTACATGCCAACTTTGGTGTCAGAAGGCTCCTGCCCAAGAGTGAGGCTCCATGCCAGCAGAGGCTGTGATAGGGTTTCTGGACATTCTTCAATCATAAGCCACAGCACACACCTACCATGTCCTCTCAGTAGGCACATGTCTAGCCAAGGATAATTCTGAAGACTTATTAACTTCTTAATTTAAAAAAAAAATAGATTGACTTCTTTGCCTCTGTCAATGAATTTCTATCCAATTAGAAAAGCCATGGAAGTGGCAGCTACACAATGGCTTGAAATTTGTGCTCCAAGGAGGAGACAGTAGGGAGGGACCAGGCTCACCCTGACAGCCCCTTCACCAGGATGATGGCGAAGAGCCCAACATACCCTTTGCTTACAGTGGCACCTTCTGCCAGAGTTTGAATGCAAGGGATGTCTGGCACATTACCATCTAGAAAGCCACCTACCCAGCCCAGCCAACAGCAGAGGGGTGTTTCTTGAGGGGGACTTACGCCAGGATGGCTGACAAGGACAGCATCTCGGAGGTCAGATAGGACAGGTAGGAAATGACAAAGACGAAGCCAGGCTCGATGATATGCACATGCTTGGTGAAGCGGGTCACCAAGGACAGCAGGAAGGCGAAGATAACACCCACCAGAGTGCCCCCCAGGCTCACCACGAAGAAGGACACTGTGAGAGAAAGGAATGAATGGTCCTTTGTGGCTGGTGATGTGAGTGAAGCTGACCAGATTGGCTACTCATTCCACATGGAAGGCTTTTGGCAACTGCTCACAGCAATGCTGAAAGTTTAGGAAATGAGGCAACTTTGTTCTCTATGGATAGTGTCTGGTCTCCAAGTTTAGTGCCGGAGGTAGATGACAGAGGCATGGTATACAAGGGATACGAGCCCATGGTAGAGGGCATTGGCTTGACATCCCTTCAGGGCTGAGTCAGTAGCAAGGTCTGAACCCTGTGTCCTTATACACTCTCTGTCTGGCCTTGCTAGGAAGACCTGGGTTGAGAACACACAGGATCCCCCAGGGCCTCTAGTGTTTGTGTGATATTCTGGGAAAGGAACCCCAGCATGGTAAGTACCCAGAACATAAGCTGGAGACCCCAGGATAGCAGGAGGCTCAGGGATTCCATTCTAGAGAGGAGACAAGCCTCTGTGCTCTTTGACCATGAGATCTAAGACAAGCTAGGCAGGAACACTTCCAGTACATACCTATGCCTTTCACACAATCCACGCCAGTCACTGCATCACCACCGAGTGTCACAAAAGACTCAAAAACATTGTACAAGACCTAAGGGTACAAAAGACAGGAACATGTCTGGTCAGCCCTGCATCCACACCGACCCCTCCCTGTCCAGAATCCCCTCTTTTCTAGATTTGGGCCCCAGAGTTGACACCTGAAGCAGCTAAAAACCACTTGTAAAGTTGGCACAAGTTGGCAATTGTCAACAGGAAAGGATCAGCAGAAATAGCAGATGGGAGTGAGTGCAGATAAGTGAGTCCCCCAGAGCCAGGAAAACAGATACAATCTCTGAGTCTTGTTCTGTATTATTGCAGACATGTTCAAGAAACATTGAGGCAGCTGTGCAGACTGTTTAGGACACAGTCATGGTGTGTCCTCGGCAAGGCCTCTGTGGGGTTATGCTTCATTATGAGGAAGAAGGTGGGAAAGGCATGAGGGAACCCTTGGTCCACAGGAAGTTCACCCAACTACACACACAGGGAAGTCCTCAGAGCCACTGTGGCTCAGGAAGGCTGAGAGCTACTTTCTGAGTTTCAGACTAGGTCTCAAATGGCTCCAAGGAGTCTCCTACACACAGAAATCTGATACAAGGCACCCTGCAAGTGGTTCCCCACTCCAAAGGAGCATAAGACCTGGGGAATTTCTTAGGAACCATAGGCAATTTCAGAGGGCAGAAGAAACCAAACACACTTCCTCAGGTGTCAGCTGAGGGCTTGGGCCTCATTCTTACCAGTTAATCCTTATCCCCTCTCACAGACCTGTAGTCCATCTGGGGACAGGTTTTGAAATTTCCTCAGGGCTACACTAAAGCAGCAGCAGTACTCATGTTTCGTGTACCTGCTTCTCACTGCCAGGACGAATGCAACCTCATCTTTGTAGAGATCTTATGCTTACTCCACTGTGTGGGTCTGAGAAGCTGTCAGGGAGTAGTTGAATGTGTTCCCTCCGCTTACATGATAAGTCCTGACCAAAAGACCTCAGAATGAAGTTATTTGATAGGAAGTCTTCAAAGAGAGTAGTTAAGGTTAAATGTGATCGGTAGAGTAGATCCTGATATATAAGAAGAGTACATGTCATAGACACACACACAGATGACCATGTGAGCACACAGGGAGAAGATAGCATCTGTGGGCTAAGGAAAAGGCCCTCCAGAGCCAGCTGCCATGCTTGGTTCTAAGCCTCCAGCCTTCAGCATTGAGACAATAAACTCTAGGCTTCTGTAGTAATTGGTTATGGTGGGCCCAGTAGATTAATGCAATTCCTGTAAGACTTTGTTGTTTGTTTATTCATTTGTTTGTTTCTTTGGAAATAGTGGGTAATATCAAGTGTAAGTTCAAAATTATAGACCTCTGCTCTAGGGGATGTGGATATGGAGATTTCAGCAGGACAGCATTACTGCCAAAGGTGGTAATGAATGGGCCTAAGATTGTAAAAGAGAGAAATTGGATGAAGCTGAGTTAGAGAGCCAAAAGAAGGTCAGTCTGTGTCTTCCCAATCCCCAACTCATACCCCAAGGCTGCTGCACCAATAAAAAGGAACAGGTGATAGACATACCCTAAAGGAGTTGGACATCTTAGGTTACAAACATGGCTTAAAAGGAGGGCATGTACAGATAGTGGCCCTCTTTCTATCTGAAGCATATTAGTAATGACCTTGGCAAGGTATCCTAGAACCTCCATGCAAGTGAAATGCTCTGTAGCTACTCCAGGGACCCCATCATCACTCACCACAGTCACTGCATCATTCAACAGTGATTCCCCAAAAACAATGATGAACAGGACTTCATTGACATGGACTTCCTCAAACACAGCCAGCACAGCCACTGGGTCCACAGCTGCAATGAGGCTACCAAACAGCAGGAAATCCAGGAGTCCAATCTTCAGCTCACCTGTAAGAGATGTAGCCCATGGGACACAGGCAGGCCACCTGGCTCCTTCTCTCCAAATCCCACATCTCTCAGGTCCCTGGAAGATCAGAGTCATCAGGAATAAAGGCTAGGCACAACTCTTCTCAGGGCTACCCAGTGACAAAGAGAATCTCAAAGACTGGAGCTCACAGCCAGACACCCCAGAATATGTAAGACTACACAGTTCCTCCATGTGGTGTTTCCTTTTCTTTTCTGAGCTGGGTTAGAATTTGCCATCCCTTGAGGCCAAGGAATGAGCATTAGGAAGTAAGAGCCCCAGGTAACCAGTATGCCCCCAGGAAGTAGAGGATACTTTATAGTGATTTGAACCCCATATGTCTGTGATTACTAAATTCTGCTGCCTCCAGCCAGTACCAGAGATTCCTGGAGTCTCCATTTAGAACTGTACCACACACTAAACTGACAAACCATATAAGCCCTACCAAGCTTCCCAGAGTAAACTACCTTCTGGGATAGCCTTGAAATGTCTTAGCAGGGCCAGCCTTTTGGTCTAGAATCTTTACAGACCCAAAATGCATTCCAAAAACAAGCTGGATTCCAGCAGATGTATAGTTTACTGAATCAGGAATGACCTTCCAGCCTAGACAGTGTACACACATTTGCCTGGGACTTAGCTGACCCTCCCAGTAAGGGTGAGCCTCAGCCTTGAACTACTGTCTACAGAGACTGACCACTGCCTAGTTAAATGTGGATACACAAGCAGCCAAAATCACAGAGAAAAAAGATCTCATTAGATGAGGATAATCTTTCTGGTCAGCCTTGACCAGCTAGGTCTCAAAGGTGGAGCACAAGCCAACATCCCATATCTATCATGGGAGAGTGACCCTAACTGCAGGCAGTGATGTACAGCAAAACCAGTTATTAAAAGACACTATGGTATAATGATTCTTCAGGGCTATGGCATAGTAGGAAGGTGGGCCTAGATGTCTTTGGACATTAAAATGCTCTAGAATTTGATGACCATGTGAAAGCACACTTGCTAAGGTTCAGTGAACTATGTTTAAAGGCCTATGCTTACACCATAAGTCAGTCTGTTACAGGGTTCTCCATACACCCTAAAAACTGTACCAGGAATATCACATGTTGGGATCTTATGGTTGATGGCTGTCAAGTGAGGGTCAACATGCTCCTTGAATTGCTGTGGATATTAGATCCAGAAGTACTCATTCCATATCCCAAGACATGTCTCTAAGCTCAGAAGTCAAAGGCATCCAGCCATCTTAGATATGTCCCCAGTCATATTATAGCATCACCAATGTGACCAGTAGTACCCACCCTAGAGCAGGATGCCTATAGTTTTAGAAGCCAGGCAAGCCCTCACCGTTGAGTTCTTTATCTTGTGATGCAGAACAACTGGGACTAAAGGGGGCTTCCTAAAATAATAAGCTCCAAAGTAATTGATAGTTCCTGGTTTTACCGTTTGCTGTTTCTCCTTGGTCTCCAGGATTTCGAGGGCCTCATTCACATAGTGAATGTTCCAAAGGGAAAGCCCTGAGTCCTTTTCTGAGCATCTACTCACATCTGTTCAGTCATCACCTGGTGTCTGCTAGCTAGACAAAGATTCATCAAGGAATTTTGATGGCCATTCATGGTTGTTAGCTTGGCTATATCTTGGATGAACTAAACCCACAAATTATAAAGACCTTGTGAAAAGCTAAAGAAATGCTTAGGTCCAAGCATGGTGGTATATTCCTTTAATCCTAGCACTCAGGGGACAGAAGCATGCAGATCTCTTAGTTCAAAGTCAGAGCAAGTTCCAGGACAGCCAAGCTTAAGCAGTGAAGGAAATCATCAAAAACAGAAAGCTGCTGCTGATGTAATAAAACAAGAAGGCATGTTCCAACCCCAGCAAGCAGGAGAACTCAGCTTCTTCAGTCACATGGCTCTGGCATTAGAGTCAAGAGTAGAAAGGGTTACTGGGACAACTGATGCTGGTTGGCTGAAGCTAAGAAATTAGCAAGAGACCAGCATCAGTGAGGTGAAATCTTCTGGGAAATGTTTTCTGAGAGCACAAAGAAGCTATGTTCCAGAGACAGACATCATGCTGGCAGCCAGACTTGGTAATAATAAGATTCATCCTGATGGTACTGGTTTGAAGGTATGAAGGAGTCATGGAGAACAGCTGAGGTTTGACACTGTGAGAGGCCAGATAACGCCATTAGTGAAGGTGTAACCTCAGCTGCAGTTGACATCCTAGGACTGAAGGGGTCATGCAAAGAAGTTGAGGCTGGGCACCATGAAGAGAGCTTCTGAGAGGCTATTGGTGAAGCCTAGTTGCAGCAGAAGACCACAGTGTATTGGAAATGCCAGTGCCATAGGATAATTACCAGGAATAGCAGCAGCAGTATAGTGGAGTCAACCAGAACCTAGAGTCTACAGAGGGCAGAAGCTGGAGAAGTGACCCAAGCCCTTTGGTGAAGCTAGAAGATCACGTGTGGATCCCAGACATTGGAACAAGAAGCTGTAACATTGAAGTTGCCTTGAAGACCCCAAAATGTTAGAGATGCCAGAGCCATGGGACACTTACCAAGGAAAACTGCTTATAGGGAGCGGAACCAGCTCATGATAAAAAAGTTGCAGTCAACAAAGATGAAAGGATTTGGAGATCTGAAAAGCACTTCGACATCAGACATGGAGATGCAGAGTTTAGAGTTTGCCCAGCTTGTTTTCAGTCTTGCTTTGGTCCAATATTTCCTCATTATGACATTTTGTAATGGTAACACATGTCCTGTGATGTTGGAACTATGTGATCTGCCTTTTTATTTTTATTTTTATTGGGGATTGCAGTTAAGAGATTGTATGACTCTCGGAAGAGAATTTGGATTTGGGGCTTTTAAATATTGTTGAGACTGTGATAGACTATGGGGCTTTTGAAATCGGACTAAATGTATTTTGCATTATATATGGCTAGGTATGGCCCCCATAGACTCATATGTTTGAACAAACCTATGGGGGCCAGGGCATGGAATGTGGTGGTTTGATAGGTTTGGCTCCATAAATTCATGTGTTTGAATGCTTGGCAATTGAGAGTAGCACTATTAGGAGGTGTGGTCTTATTGGAGGAAATGTGTGACTGTGTAGGTGGGTTCTGAGTGCTCCTGGTGCTCAAGTTCTGCCCAGTGTGGAAGAAAGCCTCCTCCTAGATGCATTCTGACCAAGATGTAGAACTCTCAGCTCTTCCAGTACCATATCTGCCTGGGTGCTGCCATGCTTTCCACCATGATGATAATAGACTGAACCTTTGAAACTATAAGCCAGCCTCAATTAAATGTTTTTCTTTATAAGAGTTGCCTTGGTCATGGTTTCTCTTCATCACAATAGAAACCTTAACTAAAGACAAAAGGGTTTGGTGTTCCTGGGAGGTAACCAAGGTTAAGTGAAGTATTTGCTATTGTATTTGAGTAAAACCAGTACCAAACTACTCAAGATTTTGAGGTACTCAACCCTGTAATTCACTCACGAGGCTAGGAGCATTCCACTTTCATCTCCTTCTCCCATGGGGGTTGAACAGCTGGTTCACAATACTCTGGCAACTATGATAAGAGTTAGAACAGCTGCCTATGCACACCTACCCACACTGTTGGTCTCTGTGATCACAAATCTGTTCTAAACATGACACAAAAGCCTTAGCTTACAGATGTCCCAAGGGAGCTAATTAAAGATTGAACCTTTTTACACATACCAGGCTATTTACTTAAGTAGTCCACAGAGACACTGCCCATCATCCTTAGCCCTATTCCTTCTGTATCTGAATCATTACTTTGGCTGAACAATGTGACTTGAACTCACCCAGAGGACAATGCATAGACTTACCCATCAGGCCACTGAGGAAGACACCATAGAGGGACAATCCTGTGGTGGCTGCATTCCATATAGTGCCAATGACAGCATATAGCAGAATGGTGCCCAGGTTGCCAAAGAAGAGTCGATTGGGCATGAAGTATCCAGCGTCCAACACAATAGGTGGCAGCAAGTAGAAGAAGAAAAGTGTGGGTGTGAGTGTGAAGGAGGCGATGTGGTCAGCTGCCCAGACGATGCCGCCCAGCACCAGGCCCAGAACAATGAGCAGAGCACTCTCAGGGACAATACTGGTGACCTTGTGGGATAGGTGAAAGACTGTGGAAAGAAAGAGGGTCAGGCAGATTAGGGCCCATAAGGCAACACAATGTCAAAAAGAAGATCTGGAGACAAGGTCCACCAGAGGAATGGGAGGAGTCAGGGAGCCAGGACCATCCCCAACGAGGACACCCCCCACCCCATGAGATCACGGTGGCTACTGGTTTCTTGCAAGCCTGAATATCAGGAAGCCAACCAGTTTCCACCTGAGGTTCTAAAGATCCCCACTGTAAAAGCTGCTATCAGCAGTTCTTAATCTGGGTCGCAATCCCCAAAAGACTATCAAAAACATATATTCGCAGTAGCAGAATTAGAGTTATGAAGTAATAACAAAAATAGTTTTATAATTGGGGGTCACCACAACATGAGAAATGGTATTAAAGGCTCTCAGCATTAGAAAGGCTGAGATCCATTGCATTAGAGGGACCTCTTTCTAGGTACCTGGGATAATGATCCTCCTGTTTCTCCAGCCACCCACAGTTAATGGTTGATGAGAGCAATGTTGATAATGAGCAGGTCCCTCTATAGATGAGTGGTTCCTACCCAAAGCTGGGACATATAGACGGAGCCAAGGCTAAGAACTGGATAGAACTCAGCCACCCCAAGCCAGTGTCTCTACCTTATGGAATCTCCATGTTCGCACAAGGGTAATAAAGTATAGGCATTGGATGACAGAACCTCTCACCCTATGATGACTCCACAAGTGGAAGATACATAGCAATTGAGAGGAAGTGGCCTAAGTTAGGATATACCTTGCCACCCAGGTGAATACCCTCCAATTTGTCCTGGCTGTTCCTGGCCTGTTTCATTGCAGTCACCTTTAGGACACTCATGCTCCTCATATTTCCCCATGACCCCTTTGGGGTGACAGCCATCTAGGAGAAGGAGCTAATACAGCAAAGGCCTCCAGAACCCCAGGCAAAAACTATCAAAAGCAATATCAGTTTGCTCCTTGATATTCAAGCTTGCAGGAAACCTTTGACTACCTCCTCAAGCCCCTCGGGCTCCTCAGTCTCCTCAGCCGTCACCAATTCTGCTAGGACCTTGACAGGTGCTCAGCTCTGCCCTATAGAGAACAGTCATTTGGCCATGGATTTTGTGTCTGGACTCAGAAGAAAGGTGATCGGAATTCCTATGCTAAGCCTGATTTTAACACAATTGGAATGCTGACAGACTGGGCTGCCTCCTTTGGCTTAAGCAATGTTTTGTACAATCAAATTCATTCAACAAGGCTGTTACATTTATAGTATCTCTGAAATTTAAAAATGGAGGTATGTATTTCCCCATCCTGCAGCCCCCCCCCCCCCCACTGACAAACATCCAAGATCCCTCTCAGCCCAGGGTGGTATGGTAATTCACAGAAGTCTGATCTCAGAAACAGCATGTCCTGGTGGGGCTAATGATAGTGGGGCCTGCAGGATGCTTTTGGACCCACCCTTCTAAACTGGATAGCCTTGACAGGGCTCCCTGGCTGGTTTCTCCACAGGTAATTGCAGGGATTAGGTGGGCTCCTAAGGGGTGGAGGTTGCTACTGTCCTTAACCATGACACTCCTAGACTGCATACAAATGGTGCCTAGGCCCTTTGCAAGCCTGGAGAAAAGCAAGTGTCAGGTCAGTTTGGCATCTCACAGTTGTCAACCTTCTAGCATTTTACCAGAAATCATCAGCATAACAGAGACTTTGTCATATCATTTGTCACCACCTATAGTCCCCATCTAGACTCTGAGCGCCAGGAAGGGTCAGGTTTTAGCTGGCACAGATAGATGGGTTATGCTCTGAGGATTGGAGGGACTGCCTGCCCATGCCCCACAGATGATTATCCCATCCCAGCACATCATACCAACTTGAATCAAGTTTCTCTTCTTTCCTCTGAGAGTTTCCACTAATATCAGGTAGAGTTAGCTGTGAGGCTCACCCTGTAACACCAAAGGCCTAGTAAGACCACAAACATGATATAATTTCCAGGCCGTGTTGAGTGCCTGGGACAAGTATATAAGAGAAAGTATCAACTCAGAATGTGGGAAGCTGCTGAATGAGGGTTGCCAAGGGTACTTTCTTGATTCCTCAGGGCCCTGCACAGAGTTATTCAGTATTTGGAGGTACTGGGGCCACCAGAAAATATCTGGAAGGTCTGGTGTTGCTGGGGTTTACAATACCTTCTCTTATGGGTGCTGTCTCTACTCCAGGGAGAGACCATCATGTGGATGAGAAGATCCTAAATATTGGGTACCCGCATTGAGCTGGGCACAAATATGTATGACATCACCAGCCCCACCCAGAAAGCTTACATCCTTGCCCTGAACCTTATGGCCATGGGCATGTACAGCCCAAGAATCACAGCATGTCTTGGCACCCAACTTGAGACCCCAGACTCAACAGATCCTGAACAATCCTAGGGCTCTGAATTCTTAGACCCAAAGGAGTTGTGCTGAGTTCTTGTGGACCCTGGGAAAAGACTGTAATATGAGAGCAAGTCTAAGAGCCAAATCTTTGGCATCCTTCAGTCAAGATAAGATTCCTGCTTTCTATTCTTCCCAATGACTATAAACATTGGGCTTTGACTACAAAAGTTGTGTTCAGAAATATCTGACACCCTTGAGTCTCCAAAGATTTATAGCAACTGTTCCAAGACCATAGCACCCATGAGTTCTAGTTGTGATTCAACTTCTTTCTAAAGTGTGGAAACCATGCCTTACCTTGGCTCTGTCCTCCAGTCCCACAAGACCCATGTGCCAGGCTTCCAAGAAGCTATATGACAGCCACACTCTGAGATGGTTACAGTTGGGGGTTTCATTTCTGCTGCACTCTATGCAGTCTAAGTCTGAAAGCTGGTGCCATGTTCCCTTTGGGTCTCTGGAGTGTGAGTCTCTTTGAAAAGCCATAAAAAAAGACTAGAAAAACCTCTGAGCTTTGACCACACCCAAGCTGTGATGTTGCTTTTTGCTCAGGACTTTGGTCTTTTCCTACACCCTTTCTCTATAGCAGAGACCAAAAATACCTCACCTCTGTGGAGTTCCCTTTGACAGTCAAGACTAGGGAAGGTACAAGAGCCATTCTTATCTCTGGAACAACAAGGTAAGTCTGCCCTTTAGACACTATCAGCTAATCCCTTCTGTGTAGTTGCTGGTGACTATAAGATCTCAACAACTGGACTTTATGTGCATGGAAGACAGGCTAGCTTCAGATCAGTTGCTCTTCCTCTGAAGTAGACTCTGAAAAATCCAAGGAAAATGACCTTCTCATTTTCTCAGAATATCCTCCTATGTGTGGTGTGGATGGGATAAAGACTACCCGTGTCCTTTGTCATCTCTGTGATAGGACCAACCTTGAACATACATTTCTACACATGAAAGAATCCAGAGGAGTGAAGGACTACAAATTCTTAGGTCCAAAATGTGCACTGGAAGTGTACTGCTGTCCCCTGCATACTTCAAAGTCCAATATCTCACTGAGGACTGACCCCTAATTTCTTTTTACTGTTTGTAGGTACTAGCTATCTTTTCATGTTTAAGATACTTCTGTTCTTGTCTGTGAGATGCTGTTTATAGAATGTGATAGCTTCTTCACTGGGGTGTTAATCCTTGTCATAAACTGAGCTGTAAAATTCTGATTCCTTCCTTGACTGCCCACAGCCATCTTTGATTGGCCAAAGCATGCCAATGTAGGCCTTATGTGTCCTCATCCTACCAAGGCTTGTCTTGATATGTTCTGGGTAATCTGTTCCTAGAGAGTGGACATTGCTCCTTGTGCTTCAGGAAGGGCTCAGGCAAGCCTGCTTTGATTATTTTAGTTTTAATACCACAAGTTTGCTGTAAAAGGCACATTTCATTCTTAAGAATGACCTGAGGACAGATACTAATACAAATGTCCCACTTTCAGCCTGTAGCTTTTGTTCCTTCTATTTCCAGGGGCCCGGGGGGGGGGTGTTCCTAAACTCCAGAGCAGGTGGCTGGTTCTGCACGCTTTGATAGTTCCCCATGGCCTGGTATAGCGAAGGTACTAGCAGCGTCCCTGTAATGGTCTGGAGTGGAGCAGCAGGCATCCACACTTGGACTATGCCAGGTTTCTTGCTCTGTGTGCCTCTCCCTCTGATCATCTAACTCTCATTGTTAAGTCTCAAGCCTTCCATCTTGTAGGAATCTCTCACAGCTTCTTGTGGTTATTATTTATTTCTCAGGCCTGATGTTGGTAAGCTCATGCACCATTTTCAAAGCTCTGAAAATCCTGTCCAGGTTATTGTGTCTGGCAATAAACTCTAGGCTCTGGAATCTGCACTCTGACCCTGTATCTCTGATTAATCTGGGGTTTTGTTCATCTCCCATGAGTCTGGACCCTTTTCTGGTTCACAGTGTCACTAGTTACCCCTGAGCAATCTCTGTGCATTGTGTTACTGCCTGTCTTGGACAGCTTTCCCAGGGACCTCAGCCACCTCTTCTAGGGCCTGAGTGTTCTTCTGGGCTGGATGACTTCTCTACTCCCCAGTCTTCGGTAGCTGGGAGTTTTGCCATAACCACCGAGAGAAAACCTCAGAAAGACATCTGAGTCTCAGGGGCCCTGGGTTAGCAATTGCCCATTTGTTATAGGTTGGGATCATCCTCATTCACGAGGGAATACCTGCTGGATTGGGGCCCATGGAACCCACTTGGCACAGCCTAGAGCAACCTAGTCTGTGCCAGCTCTTGTGTGCCCCTATGACTAACTCCTGAGCAGCAATCTGCATTATAATTAGCTACTTATGCTAGAGGTTCAATTGACTTCAAGTAGCAATTTGTTAGTAGCTCAGCAATTAGAGCATAATGGGTATTCTATAAACTAGTAAGCCAGCTGCTGTATAACAATCCTATAGCAAGTAGTACCTGCTTCCTGTTGCTGAAAGGGTGAAGACCTGTAGTTGGCCACATAGGTTTGATGTGTGTCAGGAGATATACACACACAGGAATGGCCCAAGCATGAATTATCGTGGGTCCGGGCCAGCTTCTTTCAAGGTGCTGGAGTCTTTCTGCTTTAAGGATGGCAATATAGGTTTCAGGTTACTGTGGTGAAATGTACACTACAAATCAGGTCTTTCTTCCTTCCTGTACCTTCTGCCCATATCACAGATGTACCCATCATCTGGTACACCCCTCCCATCTGAAAAGTAGGTGCTGCTGCCCTGCATTATGGCTTGAGGAAGCAAGGCAGGAGGACCTGGTAGAGCCTAAGGAGGAAGTTTCAGTGATTCCTCACAGAGGTCTTCATCTATGTATGACTGGCCCTTAAGTTGCCTGGAAGCCCAGCCTTGGGGACATGGAGGTGTTGGTGCATCATGGAAGGAGAATTTCTTCCCCACAGTGGAGAGCTGACTCCCAGCCCATACACCTGAAGAGGACAGGATCTGGGAGGCTGGCACATGTGAAGCAGACCTTCAGTGTACACTGAAATTCTCAGGCCCACTAGTTTGTTAGGGAAAATGTGGCCTATAGGTTACAAAAGCTGTGCTAGGATTTACATCCTAAACATCCCCAAAGTCTATAATATGAAAGCCTGGCTCCCAGGATGGTGCTGTTGTAGAGCTTGTAGAAGGTAGATCTAGGGAGAGTCCTAGATGGTTAGATTATCTGACCTTGAGGGAGTTTATGACATCCTTCTCTCCTTAGCTTTTATTCTTTCTTTTTAAAGGCGTATTTTTTTTAGTGTGTGTGTGTGTGTGTGTGTGTGTGTGTGTGTGTGTGTGTGTAGCTGCATTGTTTTAATGTGTGCCCCCATAGAGGTTAGAAGGTATCGAATACTCTGGAACTGAGGTTACAGGAGTTGCCAAGCCACCTGATGTGGATGCTGGAAATGGAATTTAAGTCTTCTACAAGAGCTGTAAGTACTGCTCACACCTAAGCCATTTCTCTAGCCCCTCCTTTGTTTCTTTATGCCCCTAGCCATGAAGTTAGAGGTTTTGCTTGGCCACATGATCCTGTCATGATGTGTTGCCATGGCCTGGAACCTCCAAAGCCATAAACCGAAATAAGGTATATATATATATCTGTAAGTTGATCTCAGGTGTTTGTTATAATGATGAAAAGCTGACCAGAACAGCAGCAGAGGGTGTCTGAGGCCTTAACACACAGAGAACAAACACCTTGTTGCACTTACTGTCCAGGGGCAGACAATGCTCCAGAATCTATTAAAATGTGTTCTGCTGGGGTTGGGCTTGGTTTTGTAACTTCCAAAGCCAAAACTAAAGCAAACTTCATTGATACAAGAGTCAATAACAGTAGGGAACAGGGAGAGGGTCTCTTTAGAGAACAAATAAAATATTCTAGGATCTAGGAAAACAGTGTGAACAGAGGTGAGGCCCTGATTCTCTGTGTCAGCTGAGGATATTCTAGGGGGCATGTGTGATAGGACACCCAAGCCCACAGGTAACTTATTGCTGAGGCTTACAGTCACAGCTAATTAAGCACAAAATGGTACAACCATCTGATGGTGACAACAGACAGCAAATGCTTTAGTTATAATTACAAACTCTCTGACTGAAGTAAAAAATCCAAGCATTCATAAGCAGACACTTTGGGACCAGTCACCAGAAAGAGCAGACACTTCTTGAGCAGACATCAGCTGACCCTGACCCTCTCACACCATGGGAATGCAGTTGAGGACGAGCCTTGGTCAGGCCCACAGTCAGCCCCACTGCCAAGGATCTTTCAAGGTGACAGGCAGATTTAGCTGAGTCCTTGCAAATGCAGCAGCACAGTAAATCCCTTGGTTTTACTTTAACAGGTACAAGCCTTGGAGAATTAAACTCTGCCTAACAGAGCAACTGGACCGAGCAGTGAAAACCTGCCCAGAGGAAAGAAGGGAAGCGCCTGATACACAGGCCCCCTCCTTGTGCAGCAGGTCAGGTCAGGGCCAGACATGAGCTCACACATGCATGTGCAGTTTCCTGTGCTTACATGGATACACAAAGACAAACACATAGATGGGATAAGCACACTCACACACCAGACACTTGTGGGCACAAAAAGATCCTCAAGTAAACCACCAGAAAAGGGCTAGAGTCTGTAAAGCCAGCAAGTCCAGCCCAGCTGCCTAGCTTACACACAGAAGACCCTATTGTTCTGACCTCAATATTACTTCTGTTCTTAGCTGTGCCCACTGGGCACTTTGCAGAAATTTCAGTAAGTATGTCAGGTATAGATCCAGGGCAAGAGGTAAAGATATTTATAGTCCACTTAGAGCCTAATCTATTCTCCCTCCTGCTTACATCCTACTAGGCAAGTACCTGGAAATTCACACTGGTCAGGGTGGACCTGGTTTCTCCTGTTGTAGGCAGGGAGCCCCTCTATGAGCCAGGGTTTCTTTGGGCTTGAATAACTTGGAAAACGACATTCTTAGGACTAACCCTGCTGCTTACAAATGGCAAGAAAACATTGTTCATTTATAAAACCTAGGGAAACACTGATAATTTCTAAATTAATAAATTGTTGATGGCTTTCCAGGGAAGTAGTGGCTCCTTCTACTCTAAGCTATGATGAGCCACAGAAGCAAGATTCTCCTGCAGCCCCAAAGGGCTCCAGGCCAATGCAGACAAGTGTCTGCCACAGCCTTTGTTTCTGACAGACAGAAAACCTGTAGCCTTAGTATTAGCAGGTGGGAAACCCAGCTCTCCTTAGGCCTGTACTGCAATGAGAGATGGCTTCAGAGCCTTCCTTTCATGTTCTGTGGTTTCTTCTCATTGGCTATCAACTATGTGAGTTACTCTTTTGGTTTATTCTATATCCTCATTACCACACAGCTCTGTTTTACATCTACTCAAACTAATATTTTTGTGGAGGGTTACTCAGATAGGCTGGAGTGTGGCTCCTTAAAGATCTGCTTCCTGTGCTCACTCCACTGCTCCAGGGTACTAGCCTGCCAGCATGGCCGGGGCCTATCATGTGGCAGTTGTTTCTAATGGTATTAAGCACAAATGTGTGCCTTAACAGTAACAGGTAACTGATTACTAAGTATAGAGTGAGAACATCTTGGGCCTGTGGTGTGGTCAGAAGTCAGCTAGGTATCAGCCTTGCTCCTCCTCACCAAAGTATCTTCCTAGAGGCACCATACTCCAGCCCTACTTCAAGGTCATTCTACTCCTGAAGTTCATCACTTACAAAGCACAAGCTTCCAGGTTTTCTTTATAATATCATAATTGGCTGTACCTTAAAACTTGAGAGAAGGACTTTAATAATCACATCTAATGATTGGGTATTGGAATAGCTTCTATTGTTCCAATTCACCCTCAAATAACAGTTACAAACTCTGAATGAACTATGCAAACAGCAGGCCCAAACTGGAAGGATATTCAAATCTCATAAGGGAACAGCCTGGAGACTTCTCCACCATCCTGAATCTTAAGCACAGATCCCAGCTACAGCTGAGCAACCAGACAAGCCCACCAGAAACCTTTAGGCCACTACCTAGAAAGCAGGAAACAAAGATCTAAGAGCTACTAGAAAAGAGAACAGCAAATCTCAGGAAGGAAAGAGTCAGAGATGGGGATTCCCATATTCTCTGTGAGAAATATTAACCTGCAGCTAGTTCCTGTAATTTCCTGTGAATCACACAGGAGTATGGTGGGTCCCATGCTGTCAACTAGAGCTAAAAGAACAGCATAAATATCTGTCACGATAGGAACAGAGAGTACTTGGAGTTTCAGTCCACACAAAGGTCAATTGCCTAGTAAGACCACCACCTCAGAAAGCAGTTATCTCCAGAGGAACATAGTAGCACACAGTTTCTGCAGAGTATAAGTTACAACATCTTCCTCACAGTTCACAATCACAAGACATGAAGAAGTAGAAAAGTAGGACCAATCACAGAAAAACTGATGAGAATCTCAAAATGATGCAGATGCAAATACTGGAACTATCAAATAAATACTTTAACACAGCCATTAAAACTACTTACTACAAGAAAATATAATTGTTAATTGAAAAAGATGTCCAGTCTAGGAATTGAAGTAGGACATAGATTAGCAGTTTTTCTCTATAACAGTAGCAATACAACAAGATTTATGGGACATACAATTGATCAGCTCTGCAAAACACTGCTGTATTATACGGAAACAAAAGGGCAAGGCTGTGAAGATTTGTTCTAATAAAACTTTATTTAAATAAATAGGTATCTGGTCCACGGACCACAATTTCTTGACTCCTATCAAAAACAAGAAGTGGTGGCACACACCTTTAATCCCAGAATTTGGGGGGCAGAGGAAATCAAGGCTAGTCTACAGATCAAGTTCTAAGACAGCCAAGGCTACACAGAAAAAAACCTGCCTTGTAAAACAAACAAACAACAAAAAATACAGATGGAAATTCTGTAGTTGAAGAGTGCAATATCTGAAATAAAAAGTTAGACTGATTTCACAGCATAGAGATGGTGCAAGAGTTAGCAATTTGGCCAGTAGAAATGGCACAAAGAGAAAAGACTTTTTTTTTTAAGTGAGGAAAATGCCGTGATCTTCAGGGCAATATCAAAAGCTCTAATGTATGTGTGTAGTGGGGGCTCTAAAATGAGGGGGAAAGTAATCAGTGAAAGAGTTTTGAAAAAAAACTTAATGGGAGACATACTTACAAAGTTCAGAAATTCTGCCAACTTCAAACAGCAATTTTTTTTAAAATTACACTCTATAGGACCATTAAGTTCAAATAGTTTAAAAAATCTGAGAAAATCGTCAATTTGAATAACTGTTTCTTTTTGTTTAACTCTATCAAAGGACAGGAAAAGAAACTTGGGTCTGTTGTAAGTCTATCAATGCTTGGCTTCTCTTGTCTCAGAGGCCATCTGTCTTCAGGAGCTAGTGTTTTGACAGGGGCCTGGAGCCTGACTTTGTTAAATGTATCATATGTCCTCAGGACCCTCCTACAGCACTACACTTTTAAAATCATGCTTTTGAAGCAGATGCCACAAATGGTGTTCTAACTGATTTCAAACGCTCAGCAATTCTGTTTCCCCTTTGGTTTATCAACAACCACACAGTGCTGTGTTGAAGCTGCAGATGAGTGGGACAAAGTCCCTCATGCTACTTGAAGGAAAGGTCATTGCCAGCACATCCTGTAGTGGCTAGACCTCTGACACGACAGCCTCCACACAAGGTGCACCCATATCTCCATGATATTGCAGAAATATTTTTTATACTTCCTGAACAGTGGGCATTTCAGGAAGACAGGCTGGCAGGGGTAGTGATAGGCACACAAGTGCCATCTGAGGGCAGAGGCAACACCCAGGAAGTATCCTCCACAACTGCAGTCTCTGCCTTCATTCCCATTATAACAGGCCCTCCCTGGGACCATAGTCCACCAGGAGTTCCCTGGTATTTAGCATGATGAGCTGAGAGGGCACTGAAGGAATTCTGGACTCTCAAGTAGGAACTGTGGGCAAGCCCTGGCTTTCTGAAGCAGGTTTCTTGGAAACCTCAAGGACCTGGACTCCAATCTTTATTGTTGACCAGGTTGCATATTTTAAATGTAGAGACAGAAAGGCAAGTGGAAGAATAAGCCAGCTCCTAGTCAGCAATGAGACATGGCCAGAATGACTTTTTCCCATGTCCCTTAAGCCTAAAACAGGGCCCGCAGGGAGGTCTCTAACCCTCTTTTCACCCAGATCGCCAAACCTGTCCCATCTGTCCTGGGACCTCACAAACTATGCATTATTTGGTCATCAGCTTTCTAGCTAAGGGCAGAATTGAATTACAGGGTGCCTGGTAGGGATCTTGGATAGAGAATGTAGTTCAAGGTCCTTTTATACTGTGAGACTCAGTCCAGGGCCTTCAGGTTTAAAAGGGAACCCCATTCCAGGCTGGAAATTAGGGGTAAACAGTGGGCAAGGCACATCAATATTCAATCAGTACAAGGGGCTAGCTGTGGACAGCGGCACAGAGACAGGGTAACTAATTCCAGATAGGATGGCTGCAGCCAACATACATGAGGATTGGTGGAGCAGAGTTCACATCAGAGCTTACAACAAGTGGCCTGTCACCACCCAGGGCTTCCCTCAAAAGCATGAAAAATGCCAGAGGCTAGACAAGCCAGGGCCACCTCCTTTTCATGGCTTTGAACTTGAAGAACAATCTGTCACATCACAGGAAACCACTGCAAGAGGAGCAGGGGCCTAAAGATTAAAAGGTCAAATTGGTGTAAAATTCACTAAAGCAAACATTCTCAACACAGGACAGGGCATGAGACACAGGTGGATGCTCTAAGAGCTCCAAAGAGTTTACAAGCATAATTCCAGTTAATCTTGCTGACCTTCATACCTTCATGTGAAAAATTCCAGCAAGGCATTTTCTCTGAGGACTTCTTTTATGCAGATAAACTGTATGGCAGTGTCCCAAGGCTGCTGTTCATTGGGCCTGTGCCCACTCACGTGGTTATGGTTACTACCTCCTGAGAGTTCACAACTTTTCTCCAAAGCCAGGACTTTGTCACCATTCTCTTCCTGGACACAAAGCAGGAACTCCTCAGGACTACTGAGCTTTGCTGTTCGTATATCACAGGCAGATGATAAGTTGGAACTCCAAAGATTAAAAAAAGCCATAAAGTATCCCAGAAGAACAGTCCCTCAGCGAGGGCGGGGTTTGGAGACATTGGTATGTGAAAATGTTGATGGGTTACTGCCAGGACTCATGCCAACAGCTCATCCTTCAGCTAGCTGCTCCTCTGAGACAGATGGTTCTGAGCCCAGTGGGGCCTCCTGAGGGCCCCCACCAACATCTACCTCCCTGGGGCAAGGTGCCCTCGCAAGGTACAAACAGCCTCTATCTGTGGAGCCAGAAGGGCATGGTTCCTGCACACCCGAGGGCTCTATGTTCCCAGGACTCGTTGGTTCACTTTCTAACAGGCAGTTTTATCTTTGGACTCCATTTCCTGGTGTAAGATGACAATCTCATCTTTTCTGGATGTTATGAAGATGAAAACTGCATCCCAAGAGAGTAGATGCATTACTTTATTCTTGATCCCAAAGAAAACAAAGGGGTAGAGGGCTTATTTATTGGCTTTGTTTCCAAAGTTTGGGCCTAAAAGAAGTAGGAACCTAAAGACCCTGGTATTCCTGCCTCTCCACAGATACCACAATACTCCTGTTCCAGGTTCCAATGAGGTTTTGTACCCCCAGAACTTGGTCCAGCTCAAGAACTAGCTAAGAATCTCAGGAAAGAGCAAGAGATACATACTCAGCTAGTAAAGGGCTAGATTTGTAGGGAAATGTCAGACACTTGTACTCTGAAGAAAGGAGTATGCTCTTAAAAGAAGGTTTATGCAGGGACTCAGCACTCCTTTGGGTCCAGGCCTGTAATCTCAGCATGTGGTAGGGAGGCAGGCAGACTGATCATCAAAGAAAGAGAAAGAGAAGGAAGATAAATGGCAGAAAGAGGGGAAAGAGATCTCTTAAAAGTTAACAACACATGAACAGTAATTTAAAAAATCAGCAGAGGAACTGAAAGATGAAATTCTATCAGAAAATAGGAGAAAGAAAATACGTATGTTGATGATCTGTGCTGCTAGACTAAATGGAAGAAAGTATATGAGTCCATAAGGGAAGTAAACCTGCTTCGAAGATACTGTTTTAAACAGAATTGATCCTATATTATGGGGAGGAATCCCTGTACAAAGAATGCAGACAATGGCCTCCAAGGTCAGAAATTAGCCATGAAAGAAACCAAGTAATGTCTCAAACTCTAGACACAAAAGCACTTATATCCTGCACCTCTCTGTCCCCAGAGTGACCAAATTATAACACATCAATGACCACCAGCTTACTCCCTAGTCCTGGCACTATAACCCTGACCCTCAGAAGCCAAAGAGAAAGCTTCTGAAGAAAATACTTTAAAGAGAGGAATCACAGTACAAAAGCAGAGGATGCAAAGACAGTCCAAGTTAACAGAGATGGTGTCAGGGGATCAGGCAAAGCTGGACAAGGAGATCTGAATCCATCAAGAAGAAAACAAGAGAACCTCAGGCCTCAAGCAGAGCACAGCATCATATGGCATAAGCAAAAATTCCCAGAAAATCATGCCAATAGCACTGGCAAGATGATCAGCAAGTAAAAGCACTTGCCACAAAGCCAAGTGGACTGATTTTGATACTTGGGACCCACATGGTGGAAAGAGAACACTAACTTCTGAACGTGTTCCTCTGACCATCATACACATACTATGGCATAAGCACATAGGTATGCACACATATAGTTGGTTGGCCTGATACTGCTTGTATTCTAATGCTAATATTGGACCCCCAAGACCTCGTTGCCGCAGACATGAGAGAGTCTTCACATAGTCCCAAGTGACACTGTGTGACCTTGCCCCCAAGTTATTTTTGATTGGTGAATAGAAATGTCGACAGCCAATAGCTAGGTAGAGAAGACATAGGCAAGGTTAAGTATTCCCGGGCTTTGGATTGGAGGAGAATGACAAGGAGAGAAGAGATGAAGAAAAAGGGAGAAGCTACCATGGGTTAGCTGAGTCATGAAAATGTGGCCCTGAGGACCGACCAATTGGAGTTGAGTAACCCCAATGAAACATAGTAAGCAATAACTCGTGGTTATCGATATGTAGGTAGATAGCATGGAGGGTAGATATCTCCCCAGTTCTTGTGCTGATTAAGGCTTATTGTAAATAATAAAAGGTGTGTGTGTGTGTGTGTGTGTGTGTGTGTGTGTGTGTGTGTGTGTGTGT